>NC_058405.1:112187356-112455652 GCF_002201575.2 Neomonachus schauinslandi
TGGCTTCCAGCTTTGGGCCGGAACCGGAAGTCAGGGGGGCGGGGCCGGCGGAGGCCAGGGGACCGAAAACGCGGCCGAGCCCGGAGCCCGGAGCCGGAGCCAGAGCCTGGACCAGAACTTGGCCGCCGCTTGCACCGCTGCCGCCGCCGCCGCCCGCTGCTCCTTCCCTGCGCCACAGCTGCCTCGGCCGGCACGGCCCCGAGCTCAGCCGCCACTGGTCCGTGGACTTTGGGTGTCCGGGTTGAAGGTCGGTCCGGACGTCGGACCCAGCTCGGTTCCCGGACTGTCCGGGCGGCAGCGGACGCCACCGCCGCCGCCTCCTCGTCGCCTCAGCCTGGCGTTTTGTTCCGAGAGACCCGAGAGGCGAGCGGAGCTGACAGTGATTTTGACAGTGATTTAAACCCGCTTTTGTTGTTGTTGGCTTTTCGTTGTTTGGTTTTGTGTGTTGTGCGTGTGTGTGGCGGTTTTTCCCCCGTGGTGCCTTTTTTTTTTTTTTTTTTTTTTTTTGTTCTCTTTTCCCCCCCCCCCCCTTTTTTTTTTCTTTTTCTTAACCCCGTGAACGTTTTTTTGGTCGGGGCTTCCGAATATGTTTTATGACGGTTGATTTTACACCAGGAGGTTTGTCTCCGAGGAAGACCCAGGGAACTGGATATCTAGCGAGAACTTCCTACGGATTCCCCGGCGCCTCGGGAAAATGGGAGCTGCTGCAAAGTTGGCGTTTGCCGTCTTTCTTATCTCTTGTTCTTCAGGTAGGTGCATGGAGAGCGGCGCGGCGGGGCTGCTGCTTGCCGCTGCTGCAGCCGCCGCTGCTGCTGGCGGCCGCGGTTGTTGTTGGGTCGGCGAGCTCCAGTGGAGCCGGGGGACGTTTTCCCCGACCCGGAGCCCCTCGGCTGCGACCCCCCAGGTCTGATTGTGATCTGGAAATCTCCATGAATTTTTCTCGTTTTGAGTTAGGTTGGCGAACTGATAAGAGTGACTGCTCGGTTGTGGAAGGGAGAAAGTCATGGTTTGTGGCCGTAACATTGGATGACAGCGCTGGTCGGGTTGCAGTTAAGCCACAAATACCACAAGTGACAATCTGTGCAAAGGTTTGAGACCCGAAAGGCGTTTTCCAAAATGTCATTTAGTGTAGCATTCTCCAAAATAAGGGTGTTTTATTTTAATCGTCTTTTAATTAGTGCTTCACCAGTGACTATCACGACAGAGACCTAGCCAGTTATTACTTAATTTTGACCGTGAGAAACAATGCATCATATCAGCAATTTCATCTGGGTCTCCCCTTACGTTTTCTTCAACTTTACTGTCCAGCAGTGTTAAAAATAGTTGTAGTTGTTGTTGTTGGAGTATTAACAATAACCCAGTGCAGAAGAGGTATGCCGCTGTGTGTTTGTAATGTGCTGGCTTTCAACCACCATTTATGTGCTCTTTTCTGGCATAGATTTTGCTTACCTACGGAATACTTATTTTAAACGCGTTGTATTGAAGCATTGTTTTTGGTTTAGAGCAGCCATTTGAGATTGTTCATACTGTCAAATACATTATAGTCATAAAATAGGTTTTGGCCCAGCGTTGGAAGAATAATTTGGTCCTTTTATATTGGAAATTTTGATTTTTGTGAGAACGTTCTATGCTTGCAACCAGTGGTTGGAAAACTGTCTAGTCTTGTATTTGAAATTCTGTAAATGAATACAACCTAGCTCAAAGGTGTGCAAATGTACATAATAGGAGAGTTAGTATGATAGATGAAACAATTTTAAAGTCGCAATGGATCTGTTTATCATAAAATTAAATATTCAATTACTAGGTTGTGAGAGAGAATTATGGGGGGGGGAACGAATTGACAGGTTTCATGGCCATGTCTTTATCTTGTTTGCTACAGGGAAATTAGAGGGTGTTAGTCTTTTCTTTGTGTACCTCTGTGGTGTGTGTGTGTGTGTGTGTGTGTGTGTCCATCCTCCCAACCCCCTCTTTTAATAGAATCTTTTGTAATGTATAGAATTTTGCTGAATGGTACATTTCCTTGTGGTTAATAAATGGATAAAGTCTAGTCTTATGTCTGTGGTGGTATTGATCAGTTCCGGGTGGGCTAAATGTGTTGTGAAATGGCGATCATTGCCAGAGATTAACCAAAGAATCATGTCTGTTTAAATGGAAGAAGGAACATGCTTAAGGCATGCTGACAGTTCTTTTTGTGCACGGTTTGGGGAGGAAGATAAACAATGGTGTCTGTGAAATGAATGAATACCTTGATAACATTAAACCTCTTGCTTTTGTGACATGACTTAACTGTGTAGTTTTTATTTTTCCGGTAGTACTCTCTCTCCTGTGTTCCTGTATGTTCTGGTTGGTGAACTCCTCTTTTTCATATCCCTTTCTCTGATCTCCTGCCCTTGAGGAGGAGGGGCATCATGGCTACTGACCAAGGAATTGTGGACATTATTCCCTCCCAAACCCACCTGAGTCACACTAATTGGTGAAGGGGGTTATTCTTGAGCAGTCTCAAGGTATTACTTCTGGAAAAGCAGGCTGTCGCTACAGATTTTACAGCTTCCTCTGCTTGGTTTAGAAGTAAAGAGAATCGAGCATTAGTTTTTTGTAGGATTATTTTCCGTGGGCCGGGAGATTAATGGCTAAAATTTTGAAATACAGTAATTTTCTTGCTATAGAGCATATACATATGTAGCACGCAGAATTACATAAAACTGATAATAAATATTGTTGCATAGTTTTTTTTTTCAAATCCTAGTTGAACTAAAATATAATTCTATTGAAGATAATTGAAATCATCTTAAAGACTTTAATCCATATTTATGTATGAAGATTTTTAGTACTTAAAATATCTGATTTTTTAAAAGGCTTTTGTTATGAATCAAATGCACTCTAAAAGATTATTATATTTCTTTTCCTAATTGATTTTTCTATGTAATATGTAATCTGGCATGCTGGAAGCATGCGAATGGCTATTTTTATGAGAATTTAAAAATTTCTCAAGTTGTCAGTTTTTGTTCCTGGATATTTGATTTCTTTTTTTTTAAGCGAATGAAAAATGGTAGTAAAGAGCTGTTGTATTTCAGGTTTTTAGGATGGATGTTTACTGTTTTCTTTAGTATTTTGCAGACTTTGATTTTTCAGTTTCCATCCCATGGTACGTATACTGGAGACTCTTTTTGCAGACTATTCCTGTAGGATATGGCCAAGTATGTAATTTCTTAATGTAATTCCAGGGGAAACATTTTTGAGTTTTGCCCTCATCCTCAAATGCCTACAGATTTCTTTTGTATTTGAATTTTTTCATTCTTCTTATCCTTCCTCAAATTTTGTTTCAAAACACAAATGTATTTCTTAGATTATTTTTGTTTGTTTTTAAAGCATTGTGGCTAATTTGTATCTTTCTTCACCATTTGTTAAACTGTGAGTTTGATACTTGCTCTAGTACTTAGGTTTATCCTACCTAGAATGATGCAGCTATTGTGGTATTTGAGTTGCACTGAATAAGTTGAGAATTTGTTTGGATTTCTGTGGGAACTGGAGCAGTTTGGTCCATGTATTTGATGAAATAAGAAATGGAAATAAAGTAATTATGTGCATTTCCTTTACTTCAGCTAGGCAATAGTGTGTGTGTGTGTGTGCGCGTGTTCATGTGCTCCTGTGTATGTTTCTGTGAGTGAGTATATGTGCGGTTGGAGGGAGAATTGGCAGTGCAGTGAATCTTCTGGGACTCGGTTGAACTTTGGTTAATAAGTGATAGTTATTAAATGCTTTGTTTTCTACAGGCAGAATTTCTTAAATGTAGTCCGGAGCAAATTCAAATACAATATATTGGAACATCAAACTTCTCCCCCACCAGTTCTTGTTGAATTTTTTTCTGTTTATAAGAAAAAAGTCTTTTGCTCCCTGCCCCTGCACCTCTCCCCCAGGAATTTCTTAAATGTAGTCTGTGAGCAAATTCAAATACAATGTATTGGAACATCAAACTTCTCCCCCACCAATTCTTGTTGAATTTTTTTCTATTTATAAGAAAAAAGTCTTTTGCTCCCTGCCCTGCACCTCTCCCCCAGGGAACATTTTTGGTTTTCACAACTCTGGAGGACGGTATGGCTGCTGCTAATCATCCCGTAATGCACAGGACAGCCTTACACAGTAAAGAGTTATCTGGCTCAAAAGGTCAATAGTGTTGAGGTTAAGAGGCCTTATTTTAAACTCTTCATTTTTAAAAGTATTAGTATATTAGTAAAAAGGTCCTGCTTCCCACTCCCACAGTCAGTCATCCAAATTTTACAAGGGTATGCTATTGATCTTCAGGTGACTTTGTATTGAGAGCTTTCATCTTTTCATTATCTTTTAAAATTCGAATGATTATATTAGAAAAACAGACTGTAGGTGTACACGTTATTTCATCTTAATGCACTTTAATAAAAATGTTTTGCTGAGTTATGAATAAACTCTCCAAACCCATTGCTTTGCTATGATGGAGAGCCCATGAAGACTGTATATTCCTGAATAGGATGAATAATTGGTCAAAGTATCAGGTTTAATTATATTTGCTTTTGATCCAGTAGTCTCTTTGCTGTGATAATCATCTTTAAGGATATTTCCTTTTACCCTTGTTAAAATCATTGTCTGGACTGTGTGGTGGCAGCAGGGTTGTGTGTGTGAGAGAGAGAAAGAGGGAGAGACAGATTAACGTGGTGCAGGAAAGTTTTCTAAGTTTCATGTGGAAGAACTATGTGCACTCTTACATGTCCCTGAAAGGTTTCAAAGTATAAAATCATGTTTTTTTAAAGGATATTATTTCTTTTTCTTTTTAGATAATTTTTAATTTGAGGAAAGTTTTAAAGTGATTTCCTAATTACATAATTTTCTGGAGAATCATTGGCTGGTTTTTGGTTATCATTAGACTCGTTTAGGCTATACTAATTAATATTCTGTGCTCTATCACAGACCCTTGCCCTTTTTAAGGTTAAAATTTGACCATAATTAATAAGTGCTTACCTTGTTTTGAACTCTGGTTTTAAGGAAGTGAACTCAGCCAGGATAAGAATTAAAGTGAAAAAGTATAAGTAGCATTACACCATTGAAAGGAAAAATTCTGAAATCACTCCCACAGAAAGTATGCAAATCAGCCTCATACTGTCTTTGTAACACACCTCTCCATACATACACATCTCTGGTACTACTGACATCTTCACCTTTTGGGTTCTACTGTTTCATGAGAAATAAAGCATAACTAAACCAAATGAGATTTTAATAATCTCTAAAGTTCTTTAGATTCTAAAACTATTTTGTTGCTCTTTTACTTTTGTAAGTAGTGTACTCTTATTTCTCATCTTCGGTGTCTCAAAAATCTGTGGTTATATTTGTCTTTTCATGCTCTCTTATGTTGCCACTTAACCTGCATGACCTACATGGTTCCTCTTAGATAGTAAGTTAGGTAAGGTTAGCAGTGAATGATACTAGAGTCACTAGTACTCTTTCACTTTTTATTCCATATTCTATAACTTATAATTTCTTCCATTGCCTTTAATTATGTTTCCCTTTCCACTTTATGCCTTCTTTGTTTATTCTTTTTTCCTTCTGTACTTTCCTGTATTGTAGCTTGCTTGTGGAACCCACTTGTTGCTTAGCATCAGAGGTAGCTCAAGAGGGCTCACACATGGTTTAAATGAAAACAGATTCAATTTAGAATGTTTGAGAATTGACCAGATAGTCTTTTCCATTGTTCTTTCATTTGTTGGTTTCTGGAATACCACACATACACTTGGGAGTAGCGTTATTCTTTTGGAATCAAATGGCTTCAACTGTAGATTGCTCTTACACTACCCCCCCCCCCCAACTTTTTTTTGATGCGGGGGGGGGCAGAGGGAGGGGAGAGAGAGAATCTTATGTGGTGCCCAGCACTGGGCTCCATCTCATGACCTGAGCCGAAATCAAGAGTCTATCACTTAACCCACTGAGCCACCCAGGCACCCCACTCTTACTCCCTTTTTAATATTCTAGTTTTCTTGAACTCTGCTGTTTTCAAAAAGTCTATCTTTTGTTATTATTCATTCATCATCTCTGTTTAAGCCAAAATTTGACCAGACCAGGGAATATATTTATTGCCACACAGCTGGGACCATATCAGACTTCCTCTGTGGTAGATTTAATTTTGTTAGGTTATAATAGTCACGTCTAGGCAGAACACTGATTTCAAATTGACTACTGAACATGAAAGTTCCAGGAATAATGTATAGAGAAAGAAGAAGGAGAAGTCAAGAAGGTAAGAAAATAGATAGCAATTGACTTTCTGTCCTCCAACTGGATTTCTGTTAGTCACTTTCATATACCCAAATGCATCTAGTAGTCACATTTTGTTTAACGAAGGGTCTAAAGGGAATGCATTGTTTCTGAGGTTGGATTTTTAAAAACTGTTAGAATGGGGGACTTAAAGGAAAAAATTTGGAGGTTCTTATGGATACTGGACAAGAATGTGATCACAGTGGTCAATAGACTTTGGTTCTGGTGTCATCACTGCCACTGTCCAGCTCACCTATCATTTTTCTTACCTGAATTATTACAGTACTTTTCTAGTTAAGACTAGGTCCCTGACACTACTTCCTCTTCCAGTCTGTCCACATTATGACTTCCAGATTGACCTCATTAAAAAATAAATCTAAACATGTCACTTCTGCTTTAAACATTTCACTGTGAGTCACCTTTAGAGCATAAAATCTAAAGTCTTAGAAAAGCATGTCCTTAGAATGGTGCTTTATCATTTGGTTCCTGCTGGTGTTCTCTAACCTCTTGGTATAGTGGCTAAGAAGATGGGCTCTGGAGTTAGACTTCCCTGGTTTACATCCTGGCTTCATGGTTTAACCTTGGGCAAATCACTTCACCTTTTGTGCTTCAGTTTTATCATCTATAAAATGGGGATATTAATAGTGACTACCTCAGAGAGTGCTTTGAAGATTAAATATCACATAAATACTAGGTATTCTGCTGGGCTTCTCCTTAGTGTGAGTCCTATATTCCAGCTATACAAACCTGACTTGCAGTTTTTTTTAATGTGTTGTCCTTTATTGTATATCAGTATGGTACCTTTGTATAGGTTAGTTCTTCCTCCTTTACGTGGCTCACTCCTTATTTTTAAGACTGAGAAGTATCACCTTTTTAGAAACAGTTTTTCTGCCACCCAACCCAGATTGAGTTAGTTGCTTTCTATTCTTCTAAATGACCTTGATTCTAGTAATTACTGCAAATGTTTATTTACCTGTGTACATGTTAGACTATGAGCTCTTAAGACATCTTCTCTTCATCTACAGACCCAGTCATAGAACCTGGCACACAGTAGGGGCTGAGGAAATGTTTAGTGAATGAATGAAGCGAATTTTTTTCATTTCTGGACTGAGGGTTTTTCTTTTATGTATTAAAGCAATAAACTTGGATTAGATTATTTCTGAACTTTTTTCCTCCTCTAAAAGCTTTTTGATTTTATAATCTTAAGGTTAGAGTTTAGTGTATCCTTAAGTTCTGTTCATTTTTTTTTAAATGCTGTGTTTCTGATCCTTAGATTAAATCCTTTAATATAACCTGAATCACACAGGTTTAGAAGGCATTTTAGAGATCTTTAAGTTCTGTGGCTTTCAGCTTTTTTGATCGTAACCCATAGTAAGAAATACACATTGCATCATAACTCAGTTCCCATATACATAAATATGTATATATATCAGAAATAGAAGTTTTGTGAACTCTTACTGTGTGTAAGACTTTTATTTATTTATTTATTTATTTATTTATTTTTTAAAGATTTTATTTATTTATTTGAGACAGAGAGAATGAGAGACAGAGAGCATGAGAGGGAGGAGGGTCAGAGGGAGAAGCAGACTCCCTGCCGAGCAGGGAGCCCGATGCGGGACTCGATCCCGGGACTCCAGGATCATGACCTGAGCCGAAGGCAGTCGCTTAACCAACTGAGCCACCCAGGCGCCCAAGACTTTTATTTTTATATGCTGTTTCACTGAAAGAATTTTTTATTGTGATCCATTAATTAATTCAGTGATCAACTGATGGGTTCTAAACTCCTAAGAAATAGTGGCCTAGTTCAACAATCCCTTATTCTCTCTACTCAGTTCTCTGAGATGGAAGCTGCAAAGTAAACCTGTGCAGTGAAAAATACGTGTACTGAAAAATGTGCTCATTATTTAATCTATAATAGAGAATGTGTACTTAGGTACAGAATACAGGGAAAACTGGTCCTAAAAGAACATGGACCTGCCCTGGCTGAGCTCTTCTCTCTTCTGGATTCTGTGGATAAATTAAGTATACACAAAGGTGCTAAAGAAAATTAGATTGTAATTTTGAAGAGTTCAGATTTTCATGATTTAGGAAAGGCTTGCTGGAGGACATAGATCCTAATAATAGGGGAAAAAATGTCTTGGCAGTGGTTGAGAGGGATTTTCATCTTAATAAAGAAAAGGCACAAAATAGGATCCACGAACACAGAGAGCATTCGCCAGTAAACTTGACCATGGATGGAAGGCAAGTGGAGATGAAGGAATTTTGACTAAATCTGGGGAAGAGGTTTATGTGATGAGAAGATGTTTATAATTGCTTGAAGAAGTAAAACAATCTCATTTGAGGGAGTTAAATCAGAGGAAAAGTAATTAAAACTAAGAGAGATGCAGATATTGGTGGATGTCCCAAATGTATATATATGTAGAGTATAGGATAGAAGAGCAGTTTGAAGATTAAAGTAGGATGGTAGCACTACTAAATAAAATTGGTAAAGAAATATCAAACCAGAAGAAAATAGGAAGCATTTTCATAACTAAAATTCTACAGACAGATATAGATGTAGGCTATAAGCATGAATGAAAATAAAGACACAGATTTGGAAAAATAAGAGTACATAGAAAAGATGAGCACATGTAGTATTCTTTTATGAGGGTAGAGACACTATGATGAATATGACTTCATTGTGAAGTTAAAGAATTCTGAGCACTTGTGGCTCATTATGTTGTTTGTTTAAATAATGGTCAGATTACAGTAATCGCAATTATTGCTCATACTGGCCATCCAGATTACATTCTCTGAAATCTACATAAGACATTTTCCTCACAGTAAATTAATTATACTGTTGTATAGAAGTAGATTTAGAAACTTTTTTGACTTGGTAGATGTTATTCATGTCTGAATCCTAAACCTTTTCAATACCGTTCTTTTGGACTAGATATAAGCACTTTTTTCTTTGGTTGACTATTTTCTTAGTAGCTATAGTCACATTGGGCATCATTTTATTCTCGAATTTGCTGAAGGAAATAAATGTAAAGCAATCAGATAATTATTAGAAGTTCCCATTAGGGAGTGGTTGCTTTTTAAAACATTTAAAAAAATGAACCATCTTTACATATTGTAATAAAAGTAAGCCTATCCATATATAAAACTTTGAAGAAGGAGTTTTCCTACTTATGATTAGTAACTTTACAATATATATTTTACAGAAAGAAACCTTTATTAGGAAAAATCTGTTGGCCTTCACATCTTTATGATTATACATGATCTTCTCATCTTTAGATTATACATGATCTTCACTTCTTTATGATTATACGTGATATATCAAGCTTCTTCCAAAGCATTATTTTAAGAGGAGGGGGCATGGGTAAATTATGAGATCTTGGCAAGTTTCTAAAACTCTTAGATTAATTTTTTAGATTTGTAAACCAAGATGTATTTAATGAAGTAATACGCCATATAACACAGTAGCTGGTTCATAGTAGATATTGCATACACATACTCATTTGTAACCTATCTTTAAGTCTCGTTATTAAGAATGTAGTGTATAAAACATTTAAAAATATAGATTCAGTTCTTGGGAGATATTTTTAAATTTGCTGGTAAATTACGTATCAGTTTATGTGAAATAATATTCTTACTAAATGATTTAGCCAAAGAAAATATCAATATAGAGTGCCAAAAAGGAGCCAGGAAATATCTAGAACATTCAGATAAAATTTTTTTTTTTTTTTTTTTTTTTTACAGAGTTCTTTAAGGTCTCATTGTTGTAGCATGCATTAAAAGGAAACATTGGAGTAAATTTTCATTTCTATTTATTGGAATTTAAAATGTTTTCTTAGACAATTTCACTTAAAACTTAAGTGTTTTGAAATTTTTCATGTAGGGGCGCCTGGGTGGCTCAGTTGTTAAGCGTCTGCCTTCGGCTCAGGTCATGATCCCAGGGTCCTGGGATTGAGCCCCGCATCGGGCTCCCTGTTCGGTGGGAAGCCTACTTCTCACTCTCCCACTCCCCCTGTTTGTGTTCCCTCTCTCGCTGTGTTTCTCTCTGTCAAATAAATAAATAAAATCTTTAAAAAAATAAAAATAAATAAAATTGTTCATGTAAAAGTAAAGTCTTGAAAGATTCTCAGGGCTGTTTTTGGTTAACAGCTAAAAGCTTTGAAAACATAATCATTCAAGTTTTGTGATCAGTATTTTAAATGTGATATAATAATGTCTTGGACTAAAACTTAAGAGTCTCATTCAGAGTCCTACTTTGCTATTTACTCTTCTTTGACCTCGGCAATCACTAAGACCTCATCTTTACTCATCTTTAAATTACAGAGGATGAAATAAGTATTCATTTATTAACAAATGTTGAACTACATGCTAGACACTGCTAAGTGCTTGGGATGCAGCAGTGAACAAGACAGATATGATTATGCGCTTATGGAGCTTACAGTCTTAAAGTCAGTAGCCAAGTGAATAAAATAATTACAGATCGTCATATGAGTTCTGACAGAAGCAAACAGGGTACTCACAGGACAGCTATTGGCTTCACATCCATACCACAAATCTCTAGTTACTTAGCTTATCTACCTATTTATTGTGTGCACTTTCCACTACGGGAGTGTAAGCTCTAAGAGGGGTGTGTCACCTTTATCCCAGTATCCTCTGGGGATAGCAGTTTCTGGCACAAAGTAGAAGCTCAATAAATGCCTGCCTGCCTGCTTGAAGAAGTGAATGCAGACCTGGGACTGGAGAGATAGACAGGGACCAGATCATGCAGGGCTTTGATCTAATGTGGGAAGGAGTTAGAATAAAATCCAAAGGGCAGTGGGAAAGCAAAGAGTTTTAAGGAGGAGCTAAATCTGGGTTATATGTTAAAATCACTTGGGCAGCTATCTGGAGGATATATTGGAGGTATGTAGGAGTGAAGAGGTGAGAGGAGGAGGCTGTTACATCAACCTAAACTAGAGAGACTCTCCAAGACCCCTTCTAGCTTTGAACATTCTCAGTATTCTAAAGCTTGCCTACACTTAACCAGTCTTCCCTCAGATTTTCTTAGTCACCCCATATTTATCTTACTTATTATTTCTTAAAAAGAAATGGATAGGCTTATTGTGTACCTGAAAACTTTGAATACAACATCTCAAAAAAAAAATGTAGCTGTTGGTTAGAAAGAATGATTTTCTCAAAAACAAATAGTGGTAAGAAAGTCCTTCATCTCAAATTCAGTGAAAGTAATTAATTATGCAGCTCTTGGACTGGTATAGTAGAAAGAGCAGACATTCTGTAGGGAGAAAACATGGGTGTTGGGCCTTTTTTTTTTAACCATGGTGTGATAAACCATTTGAACTTGGGAAAATTCCATAACCTTAATTTCTTCATCTGTGAAGTGGAGTTAATAATATCTACCTGACAAAAGTACAGTGAGGATCAAAGGCTACATACATAAACACAAGCCCATTCACATATTCACTCGAAACTTTTTAAACTTTGAATTATTATTCCATATATTTTTAATCAATGCAGTGATTTTTTTTTAAGGAGAGCAGTAGAATGCTAGGTTCAGGTGAACTGTAATAATAGTTCTAATTCAGACTTTGTGATTCTTCATCAGTAGACATTTATCCCTACATTGTGAAAAAGGGGTTAATTCTATAAACAACTGAATATACAGTAAAATATTAGAAGAATGTCTGACCCTTACAGTGACCTTAAAGGCATTGCTTGATACAGCCTTTCTCCAGTCTCATCTTTTGCCATATTGGTTCCTACAACAAACCAAATGCTTTTTATTCCTAGGAGCTTTTGTTTTCACTTGCCTTCTGTGAATACTTACGAGTTGGGAACCATATCTGACTTATTCACTGTAGTTTCCCCAGCATCTGACACATAAAAGGTGTTTAACCAATATTTGTGAATGAATGTTGAATGCTTTCAAATACTAAGGAGTTCACAAAGTTTTTTTGTAAAGGGCCAGATAGTAAATATTTTAGGCAATCTCTTTTGCAAGTATCAGCTCTGCCAGTTTTAACACAAAAGCATTATAAACAGTACATAAATGAATCAGTGTGACTGTGTTCTAATAAAACTTTATAGATACTGGAATTTGAATTTTATGTACTTTTCATGTGCCATAAAATATTCTTTTGACTTTTTTCAACAATTTAAAAATGTAAAAACTATTGTTTGGTGGCTGCAGGCTGGATTTGACCCAGAGGCAGTGGTTTAGCGGCCTCGAACAGAAGACATGGTATAAATAGCACCCCTCTTCCCGACATAGAACTATTTTATGTTTTAAAAACTTTGGAACCTAGGAAGAATTTTCTTATAGGATCATTGTCATATATGTTGGGTAAGTTCGCAGACTTTTTTTTTTTTTTTTTTTTTTTACCTCCAGTGTTCTTTATTCCAGCAGTACAACTTTGCCCCCCAGCAATAATACTGTCTCTGAGAGAAAATGGATACCGTATTCTTTTTTGGACCAGAAGAAAGAAAGACTCTCCTCAGCACCTATCAGAATTTCCTTCTTCCAGGGTCCCTCTTTTTCTACCTGCTGGGCTTTGCATCCTGGAAAGAATCTGGCTTTCTGGGGCTCCAGTAGGGTGGTATGATGACAAGACTGAGATTCTTTTAGATTCTTTCAATGATTAGGGAGGAGGGCATGGAGGGAAAGGGGTTAGAGGGGGAGCAGAGAGAAGAAAGATAATAGAAAATATTAGAGTGATCATACGTAGTAAGGGTAGTATTTTGTGAAACTTATGTGTGTGATTATATGTATATATGTACTGGATCACAATGAAAAATGTATTTTTTAAAAAGATTTTATTTATTTATTTGACAGAGAAAGAGACAGCGAGAGAGGGAACACAAGCAGGGGGAGTGGCAGAGGGAAAAGCAGGCTTCCCGCTGAGCAGGGAGCCGGATGCGGGGCTCGATCCCAGGACCCTGGGACCATGACCCGAGTCAAAGGCAGACGCCTAACGACTGAGCCACCCAGGCGCCCCGAAAAATGTATTTCTTACTGTGGTTTGTGGTCAGAAAGTTTGAAAGCCTGTACTTTAAGGGTTTGAGGTGCTGATCCTGAGATCTTCCCCCCCCCCTTATTATATATATATATGAGACCCAAAATGGAAAATTGAAAGGAAGTCTTTACTGCTTGCAATAGTGTGTTTTGGGTACCAGGTTACTTTATGAGGTAGTTATCTGTTTTATAGATGAGAAGACAGGGTCTTAAACTAATCAGCCTCACAAGTGAGATTCATACAGACACTTACCTTATTTTAGAATATGCACTTCTTCCATTATACTATGTTGTTTTTACTGTAGGGAAAGAAGCTCTGTAGGACTTCCATTGCATTTCAGAGGTCAAAAAACATCTTAATAGGTGGCAACTCACCAGATTTCTTGAGACAAGGCATTGGCTTAAGTATTAGGACAGGGCCACTGGAAGAAAATGGTTAGGAACTCTGTGTGAAGAATGATACGATGTGTAAGAAAGGAGGAGGCTCTGTCATTTTGCATTTATTTTTTTCTTCTTCCCCCTCTGTACTGCCTGCCCTGCTCCTTCATACCTCACCACCAGTGTGGGCTCTTAACTCATACCAGAAACAACAAGGGCTTGAGGATGAGGTTTAATGAGGAAGAGTAATATAATCTTGTCTTTAGTTGAAAGGAGAATAAGGAGGGAAACTCAAGTAGCAGGGCCACCTGGCCACCTGAATGGGTTGGCTATTCCCAGGTGGCGATTTATAAGTGGGTATAGGTAAAACAGAGACTGCTGTTAATCATGTTACAAGCAGAAGTCTTGGCATTGGAGACTAGTAGTTTTGATATGCTAATTGAAAGTAGTTCTTTTCTAGTTATTAAGGAGAAGCTTTTCTTAAACAATACTCAGTCCAGATTTAGTTACCCATTTTGCATACTTTAAAATTATATTAAATGTTTAAGACATCTCTGTTTCTCTTATATATTTTTTTAGCAAGTATGGTGAAAACTAATTTATGCTAATTCTGATCTCTAACCTGATTTGGAATTGTCTTGGGAAGAAAAAGATTGATAGGAAGGCTATCGTTCTTAACTAGAAAAGTAATGAAACCTAGCAGATAGATAGATACCTGGTTAATTGAATGGAAAGATGACAAACCCTTGTAAAACATGTTAATCTTTCTCAGGCTGAGTTGGGGGTCTTGATTTTGCAATGGGAATTACTAATTTATATAGAATTAGTTTCAACTGGTAATATCTGAAAACTTGGACTTCATATTTTTAGCCCTCTTGGTTACCCCTATGGTACTGCTTACCATATTCTGTATTAGAATTGCTTGTTAATGTGCCCATCTATATCACCTGACCCTGAGTTCTTTTAGATTATTTCAGTGTAGTGCTTGGTATTCCGTGTAGGTTTAAGAGCACTGGAGCCAGAGCTCCTGGTTTTGTATCTTGGTTCCATTATTTTCTAGCTCTGTGATCAAGTTATTTTTCTCCTCTGGAAAATGGAGATAATAATAGTACTTTATACAGTTGTTATAAAGTGTAGATGAGTGCTTTGAATGATTATCTGGCACGTAATAAGCGGTCTAAATAACTCAGAAACCTTAGTTGAAAGACAAGATTGGGGGGGGCGCCTGGATGACTTAGTCAGGTAAGTGACTGCCTTCGGTGTGGGTCATGGTCTCCGGGGTCCTGCAATTGAGCCCTGCATTGGGCTCCCTGCTCGGTGGGGGGGCCTGCTCCTCCCTCTCCCACTCCCCCTGCTTGTGTTCCCTCTCTTGCTGTCTCTCTCTCTGCCAAATAAATAAATAAAATCTATATTAAAAAAAAAGAAAGATAAGATGGGGAGAAAATATTTGCAATATTTGATAATATCTGATGAAGGACTATTGTCCAAAATAAACAAAGAACTCTTAGAACTCACTAAGAAGAAAACAAACAACCAGATTTAGAAATGGGCCAAAGACCTTTATAGACACCTCAGCAAAGATGTACAGATGGTAAAGAAGCATGTGAAATGGTGCTTTTACATCATAAGTCATCAGGCAAATACAAATTAAAACAGTGAGACAATACTACATACCTATTGCAAAGGTCAAATTCTGGAACACTGACACCAAATTCTGGGAGGGAGGTAGAGCAATATGAACTCTCATTTATTGGGAATGTAAAGTGGCATAGCTACTTTGGAAGATAATTTGGTCGCTTCTTACATACTCTTACCATAGGATTCAGCAATCATGCTGCTTGGTATTTACCCAAGGAATTGAAAACTTAAGTCCAAACAAAAACAACCAAGATGTCCTTTAGTAGGTGAATGGATACATAAACTGTGATACATCTAAACAATGGAATATTATTCAGCACTAAAAAGAAATGAGCCATCAAGTCATGAAAAGACACACAAGAAGCTTAAATGCATGTTACTAAGTGTAAGAGGCCCATCTAGAAAGGCTGCATACTGTATGATTCCAACTATATGACATTTGGAAAAGGCAAAATTCTGGAGACTAGTAAAAAGATCAGTGGTTGCCACAGGGTGGAAGGGATGAATAGGCAAAGCACAGAGGATTTGGGGGGTGGTGAAAATACTCTGTATGATATTCTAATGATGGATATGTTATTATACATGTGTCCAAACCCATAGAATATGCAACACCAAGAGTGAACCCCTAAGGTAAACTATGGGCTTGGGTGATTCTGATGTGTCAAGGTTCATCCTTTGTAACAAATATAGCATTCTAGTGAGTGATGTTGATAATGCAGGAAGCTATTCATGTGTGGGGTCAGGGAGTATATGAGAGATCTCTCTACTTTCATTTTGTTGTGAACCTAAAACTGCTGTAAAATTAAGTCTCAAAAAATTGCTGCTGCTTATTGTTTTTGTCTAGCATAGTGTCTAGCTTGAACTATTTATTGAACATGAACAAGTACAGTGTAGTAAATCTAAAATTGAGGAAATTCCAGTATATTTAGTGAGAAACTACTTTTGCAGATGGCCATGCTGTTCAGGATACAATAGTGTTTGTTTTACTTATAATAGTTATATATTTATTGGACTCTGGTTTAATTCTAGAAAATAATTTGGTTTTCAGGGAAGAGCACTAACATTTTCAATTATGTAATTTGGTGGTATTTTATTTAGAGATTTGGGGGGATCTTTTCAGAAAACTATAGAATGGAGTAGTGTGTCATTCAATAGTACATTCTCAAAGGGGAGCACCTGAGAATCTTTCCAAAATGAGATGAAGACAAAAGGGAAGTTAATGTGGTAGGGGAAATAAATGAAATTTCCAAAAGTATATCTTACTTGATTTTTTTCAGTATTTGAGTATCAACATTTCTGGGAAGATAACTTCTATTTAAAAGTTTTCTAATTTTCCAAGTAATTTCATGTATGTTCCTCTTTGATCCTATTTGAACCTGTTTGAGATATGCTTCATGTTTTGTTTTGTTTTTTAGTTTAAGTCAGACCCTGAGATAACAGAATTTGCTTGAATTCACTAATCAGTGGAGCTAGAGCTTAAACCCTCATTTTTAATTTCAGTGTTCTTTTGTAAAAGCAAAGAATGCTTACTAAATTTTTTCTCATCCTCCTCTGCCATTTCCCACCCTTACTGGGGGGAAATCTTTATAGTCCTTTATAGAGGTGGTTGTTTTGTAAATAATCCTTGTACTACCCTTTGAGAAACCCCTGCTTGGTGGGGAAGTGGGGAGCCAGAAGTAGCAATACAGCAGTAAGAAACAGCAAAGTGAGCGCTAATTCCAGGGCTGAGGTGGTTTGACTCTTTGCTTGATAGCTTGCTAGATGGCAACCACAAATGCACACATATTAATTGTTGCTGTGGGTAAATGCTGCCTTTGATTGCTGCAGATGTGCTTTTCTCAATCACTTTTGCTTTTGAGGAGGAATTTTGTTCCTAGTGGGTCATTAATAGATGAGTCCCATTACACATATGCCAGAATTTTCAGTATCACATTCTTTGGTCAAATTGGAACTGGCAAGTTATGTCACAGCTCAGTCATTGTGTAAAACAATAATGTTATTAATGATTAACATTTGTTAAAGCTGCCATTATTAATAGCCACCACTTACTATATGCCCTGGGCTAAGTGCTTTTAAGTTTTAGTGATAATGTGTGTGACTCACCTTATAAGATAGATATTATTCCCATTTTATAGATGAAGAACCCGAGACTGAGACTTGCCTAAGGCTACATAACTAAACAGATTGCAGATCCAGGGTATGTTAAATTGGTCTGCAGGGCTTAAATCTGTTCCTTCTATTGAATCAAAAAATATTTTGAAATGTATGTTAAAACAGAAGTTACCAATTCCGGGGCACTGTGATTTTCTTTGGACCTGTTCTGCCAGGGTTCCTGCCCCATGTTCCCACCCTGACATAGCTGCTGTTGCTGTTACCCCTTACAACCTCCGGTGTCGTAAACAGGGCCGAGTTATCAGATTGAGTTTTTGATGGTCTACCATGGTTCCTGTAGCTGATAAAGCAGAGCTTTCTCCACCTCGTCAGTAAAAGTCCACAGCTGTTTAAAGAGTGAGGAACAGAAGTTGTTCTTTTTGGCTATACAATGAGCCAGAATCAGAACAAGGTCAGAATTCATTTGCTCTGATCACCACTTGTGTAATTAGTGAATGAAAGGATCAAAGTAAATGCATCTTTTAAAAATGATTATATTTTGATTCAGAGAGGATGAATTAATTGAAATTTGCTTCTGTAGAAGAAAACAAATCCAGATTCTTTTTGACTGATATTTGGAAAATAATTTAATGGTAGTAGCAGTTAATTGCTCACTTGGTGCCTGTTACCTATGCTGGGAGAGTGGGAAAGAACATACTAGATAAGTATGAATGGTTCTGGCATTTGGATTTGTGGTTCCCTTGCCCGCATTCATATTAAGACAGATTGATAAAAAGATAAAACACATACTTTGTTTTGCAAAATCCAAGGACTTAATTTTTCTGTTACTATAACTTTTAAATTATAGTTTAGCCTGCAGAAAACTGAATAATGATGAAGAGAATAGGAAGAAAAGGAAATCCCTTATTTATTCTGGGTTTCTTAGATTAGGAAGAATGAGTAAAAGGTGACAAATGAGTAGTCAAAACTAATAAATCCATAGGGATTTGGTTTGAATTTGGTGACTGACTTTATAGAAAAATGAATATTGTCCTATCCTTCATCTATTTTTTTTTTTTTAAAGATTTTGTTTGACAGAGAGAGACACAGCGAGAGAGGGAACACAAGCAGGGGGAGTGGGAGAGGGAGGAGCAGGCTTCCCGCTGAGCAGGGAGCCCGATGTGGGGCTCAATCCCAGGACCCTGGGATCATGACCTGAGCCGAAGGCAGACGCTTAATGACTGAGCCACCCAGGCGCCCCTGTCCTTTATCTATTTTGCTATAATTGAAATCGGCCAACACTTAGAGGGTACCTGCTGTGTGCTTCTCAGTATGCCAGGTACTATGGAGGTTGCAAAAGGAATATGAAGTCTTTGTTTAAGAAATAGTCACTTTGGAATGATAAACCTTATACTCTAAAACATAATACACATTTTGAAACTTAACATGTAGTACAAAAACATTTGACAATTACTAAAATTAATGATGTTTAGGCACTAAGGGGCATTTCTCTTTCTCTTTTTTTTTTTTTTTTGGAGGCTTTGGCTATCTTTTAGGACTTTACTAGGTAAGGGATGCCTTTCACATTCTCCTTGGTCTAATCTTTTTTGAGTCCTTCTTTGCTCTGTTTCTTCCAGAATTTAGTGCTGCTTCAATAAAAGCACCATGAGGATAGGGATTATGGCCTTCGTGTTTATCGTTGCATTCCTACTGTCCAATGCTCAGTATTTTTTGAATAAATAAATGTGAAAGGGTCTCCCTTTTTCCTCTCACTGTCGGAGCTCTTGAAAGGTTTCTGTCCTACTTTGGCTTCATATCTGTACCTTTTGTTTTCTCTTTAACCCGTTGTCATCCTGAAGTAAGTGAAATAATTCCCTTAAAGATTAATGATTTTCTAATTGCCTAATCTAAAGGATTCTTACCTATAGTCGGTTACTACTTGACTTTCCTATAACTTTGATGCTGTTGTCTTACCTGTTCTTGAAATTCTTTTGTTTTTTTATTCTCCCAGTTTTTCTGATGATAGCCCCCTCAGTACCTCAGTACTCAGTCTGCCCATCCTTTTAGTGTTGTGTTTCTTAAGAGTTAAGTCCTTATGGAATTCTTAATCTACATATCCTTCCCTGCTGAAGTAATCCCATTTCTCATTTTTAACTAAATGTAGATGTCCAGAATTATATCTCTCACTTTGATCTCCTTCTTGAGTTCCAGACTTACTTATTAGTCATCCAGTAAACATTAAGTATATGTCAGAACTGGGAATATGGGGATGAATAAGACACAGCCTTTACTCTAGAGGACTCACAGTTTTGTTGGGGAATGATTAGTAAAGTAGCAATTATGCAGCACATTGTATCTATATTAGAGTGCCTTGGGACTACCAAAAAAGGAGGCCTAAATTCAGTTTGGAGGGAGTCAGGTAATGTTTTCCCTCAATGATGCTTACAGTGTTTTTGAAGGATGATTAGGAGTTCACCAGGAGAACAGAGTGGGAAGAATATTTTATGTTGTCTTTGTCAGGTCTGGTGGGTATGCCTCCTGGTGTTGAGACATCCCATTATGGAAGTCTCCAAGAACAAACAGCCTCAGGGCAGAGAGTGAGCATCTTCAGGGGAGTCAATGTCATGGCCAGCAAAATGGTATCAAGCACTAAATCCAGAGGGAGAGAAGAGACGGTAAGAAGTGGAGAGTTAATAATAAAGTCCATTAGTACTCATTCAAAAGCAGTGTGTGTAAAGGAATAATTTCGATTAAGACTGTGGAAGTAATGTGTTAGATTTATCCTTTTCTGTGTTACCTGTTGTATATTGTAGTAGCGGTTTTGATAAAGCAGTATTTCTCAGGCTTTAATATGCATATAAATCAGTATGCATATTAATGTTAAAAAATGCAGATTTTTGATTCAATATGTTTGGAATGGGGCCTGAGGTTCTACATTTCTAACAAATTCCTAGTGAATCTATGCTGTCTGTCCCTGTACTTGGAGTAGAAAGGGACAAAAAGAGCCAAGAGTGGCCAGAGACCTGCAGAGGAAACAACTTATACACGGACATAGATCATTATTACATCTTTGAGGAACTGGAATTAGTTCATGAGACCTAGATCATGAGACATGGGGCATGAAGCAGTGATGGGCTCAGTGATGAGTCTGCAGAGATGGACAGGGATCAGATCATGAAGGGCTTGTTTTGTTCCGGAATGTTAACTTCATGCTGAAGGCTGTGAAGGGCCATTTTTGAGCTGGAGAGTGCTTTATCAGATTAGAACTTTAGCATAAAAAGATCTGTTAAGTTTTCATCAAGTTGAGGTCAAAAAGTACTTGTAGCTTATCCTGATAGGGATAGCAAATAAGTAGTTGGGTGGTATAGATCTTAGCTGGAGAGAGATTTGAGTCATCAGCTAATAGACGTATAGGCATGAAATCAGCTAGCAGAAAGAAGAATAAAGAGTTCTAAAGATCAAACTGGGGAACACTAACATTTTCTGGGTAGGGAGAGAAGATAAGGAAGAGCTTATAGAGGAGACCAAGATGTGGTCAGGAAGGTAGAAGGAAACAAATACAGTGTCCTTGTAAGAAATCTAGATGGAGGGAATATTCAGCAGTGCCAGAGAGACCAAATAAGGTAGAACCTGAGAAGTCAATAGTAGATTTGTCAGTTTGGAGATTATTTGTAACTTTAGCAAGAGACATTTTAGTGTAATGGTGAGGACAAGAACCATTGAAGAAAATGAGGAGTGAAATGTAGATGAGGAAGTGGGTTCAGCTGTGGTCCATAACTTCTTAAGAAATGTAAGCTGAGAAGGGATGGAAAGAGATGGAAGGAAAGCTAAAATTGAGATGTATATGTGCTTAAGGAGTTGGTTCAGGAGAGAGATTATAGAAAGGGGAAGACTAAAATTTAAACCTTTTGGAACCAGAAACTTGGGTGCCATCTTCAACACTTCTTAGTGTTTTGCCAAATCCATGAAATTACTAAATCCTGTAAATTTTACTTTCTGAATATTTCTTGAATCTATTCTTGCTTGCCCATTCCCATTACCGGAGTGTTCTACCCTTACCATCCCTTCCCTGGCCTCTTAAATGGACTGCCCCCCACCAAACAAAGCAAACAAAAAAGCACCAGGGAAAAAGAAAACCTGTCTTCCACACAATTTGCTGGAAACCATGGAGACTACAGAAACTAAGAGATCTGTCATGAATGTGCAGATCTGACCCTGACACTCACCTGCTTAAATCCCCTGCACTGACTTATCACCTACACAGGATGAAGGCCAAGCTTTTTAACATGACATACAGTACCCCCTGGGACTGTTTCTTTCCACCTTCATTTCCTGCCACTTACTGTCTCCTACTTTGATCCTGTGACACTAAAAAACTTCTAATCTGTCCCTTCCCCCCCCATATACTTTGATTTTGCCTCCAAACTCCACTCATTTTGTACTTCCTGCAGTTCCTGTGGGACCTCCCCTAGGAAGTTGTTAGGTACTCCTTTCTGTGTTTCCATACCATCTTATTGATTTAGTGATTGTTATACTTCCTATATTAATGGTATTTTCTCTTTTCACATTAGACCTGTGAGGGGTTTGTCTAATTCATCTCTGAATTCTTGGTGCCTAGCTCAGTGCTGCTGGAGTAGGTAGGTAGTTGCTCAGCTCATGCTCAATGATTAGACATAAAAAGAATTACATGTATAAGTAGTGGCATTTGACCTGACCTGGGAAGAATGGTAGGATTTCCACCAAGTGTAATCCCATTGGCCTTTGATGGGGAAAAAGATTCTATACAGAGTGGCCAGCATATGCAAGAGCATTGAGGCAGTAAATATGATAATACTTATAGATATGCTGAATACCCCTTTTAGACAGGAGAGAAGAGGTAGAAAATGTAGTGGGAGATAGGGTTAGAAAAATAAGTTGGGTACAGATGAAATCAAGTCTTGGGTCTTTGCTTTAAGATTTTATTTTATTTTTTCCCCTGTAGCAACCCTTCTGGATTGTTAAACTGGGAAGTAACACCAACTCTTGAATTTTGAGGAAAGACTATATCTTCTTGAAATATTAGATGTAGAGAACCTGTATTTTTTGTTCAAGGTTTTAGTGATTTCTGTTTTTTGTTTTTTTGTTTTTATTTTTTTAATTCCTTTCCTAAAGATTATATTGCCCTTTGTACTTAGATCAGTACTTTCTGTCATTGTCTTTTAATACCTTTTAAAAGCAATTCTTGATGACTTCTAGATTTTTTTCTCTCAGGGATAATCTGTTATTAAATGGGTAAATTAAAAGGATAGCTTGTATTCTTCTCTTAATATTAGAAAATATTCTAATATTACATTTTTATACCTTTAAAGAATTTTGTAAAATTGCTCCCTTTTGGTATGGTAACTTGCTTCCTAGAATTGCTTGTTGAAATCTCTAAGTCTGAAGGTTCTGCAGTACACATACTTTTCCAGATTATTTGTAAAAATGTTAAAATTGATTTTGCTTCATTCATAAGGGAGACTGACTATTCATTCTTGCCTTTTGTGTATTCCCTAAGCCGATGTCCAATTTATGACTGCACGACCCTCTTAGTTACCTGTTTAAATATGATATTGGGAGATTGCAGAAGGAAATCCAGGGATTGAATGTATTTGGGGAACTATTAGACACTATTAGATCAAAATGGGGAATAGCATAGAGTAACAGCCATTCAAACGGGGGTTGTGTGTGTGCGTGTGCGTGCCCTGTATTGTGTTTCTGTAGAGAAAACAGAAAGCTGTGGTCTATGCTTATGCTCTAGTTGGAGAGAATTCTATATATAAATCAACAGTAAATGTTACAATGTAGTTTATATTTAAATGCTGAATTGCTTGAGAAACCAGCTGAATACTAGCTAAGTAACTAAGAAATTCAGGACCAAGAAAACTCATCAGGAGGCAAAATAGCCTGGAAAGCTTCATAAAGGAAATGGGACTTCAGTGGACCTTGAAAGATGAATTAAAATTTAGATAGTTGGGAAAGTGGGGTGTGTGTGTGTTGGTGGGGGGCGGTTGAGAGGTGAGTGTAGGGATATGAACTAAGATACAGATATTGGACATAATTTGTGTTGAATGAGGTATGAATGTGCTTGGGGGTGTAAGAGAGGGTGAGTGTGGGGGATGTGAGAGCTCTGTGGGGGTGTGGAGGTTGTGGGTTTGTGTGAGAGGAGGGGATGTGAGGGTATATGAGTTATGAAGGTGTGTAGGGGTCTGTAAGAGGAAGGTATGTGTAGGGGTGTTGAGGGTATTGTGGGCTCTGTGAGAAAAGGTTGGGTTGGGGTATGTGTGGGAGGGTGAGGGTGTGGGTGGAGGATATAAGAGTGTACTCTTCAAGGCAAAAAAAAGTTGTAGAGTGAAAAATGTCTCAGGTATAAGCAAACCTTTAATATTTAGACATGTCTGTTAGTCATTGTGGTACTCTTATATAGCATAGCATCAAATTCAGTGTTGGCCTGTTTCTTCCTCCCTTTAATATTCTACTTGGTCATGTCTGCTACTTCTTTAATCAAAAATGTACCTTTCATTTCAAATAACTCTATCTGTGCTTCTTCTGAATGTCTCTATACCTTGCCAGAATGCCGAATTTAATAAGCCACATCTGATTTTTCTTGTTTGCAACTTGAGAGGTGGCACAGTCTATTCAGTTCTTTGGCCGTTCTAGTACCTTGTAGGCTACCTAGGATGGAGTTTTTATCCTTTACACCCTCCGGCCTAATTTATAAAGTCAATATGCAGTGACTCTGAATATCATAGGTAATTGTAAGTCTTTTAGTTGCAAGAACTGTTTACCCTGATTTTTCTCATTTCTTTCTCCACTGACTCCCTTCTTCCTTCTTCCCTTTTAAAGAACGAGCTTCCTTTTTCATTACTTCTCCGTACAGACTGCTTTCTGCATATAGGCCCTTCTTTTCCCTGACTACCCTCTTCTTTCTTTAGATGATCAGGTATCTTTACTTTTCCAGGTATAGCAAGAATCTTTTCCATAAACTTTTTCTATGAAACCTTTTCTAATTAATCTTTTATATTCTATGTAACCCTTTAAATCTTCACATTCCTCATGAAATCCTCACATTTCTCATGTGCTTGGCTTGCAAATAAGCACACAAATTACTTTAAATAACTTCTAAATTTTTGATATATTTGATAATGCAGAATGGATTGCAGATTCCCCAAGGGCAAAAAAAAAAAATTGTGGTGTATTTCTCTAATGTTTTGAGTGTTCTGAGTACTTAGATATGGTTATTGTCTGATGGTTGGTACTCCTCTCTAGTGCCCAAAGCCCATGTGTTGGAAGGTGTTTCCCCTACTATGTCACAAGTTCTCGTTCTTATACTTGTGGTTTTTTTTATGATAATAAAAATTTGTTAAGACATTTTTTCCTTGCTTTTGGTCAATATTGAGTAAATGCCAAGTTCAATACATTATTACTAATTAAATTAATAAATAAGCTTTTTCTTACACTTATCTTCTGCTAATCACTTTTGAATTCTAATACTTAAATTCTAAGGACCTTAAGGAACATCAATAAATAATTTAATTTGGTCAGCTTTTTAAATCAGGGTTTTATTTAAATAAAAATTTTGTATGTTATCCCTCATAGGAAAATTTGCAAATATCTAGTCTAGGTGCTTGTGTGTTTAAGTATATATGATATATCTAATTATAAATAAATTTTGACAGATAATGTATCAATATTTTGTGGAGGAAATAAAAAGTAAAAAGCTGTGCTGTCTGCTTCAGGTAAGTCCTAACAAGCAAAAGCGTGGAATAGCTGCTTTTAAGCCTTTAGTGTCAGTGGAATTGAGCAGATATATACTGAAGAACTCATAAATATTCTGAGGACTAAGTCCCCTACTTAACCATCTGTTAAGATTTCATTTTAAAGAAAAACTTGCCTCCTGCTTTTTGGGACATCTTAAATTGCTGCTCACATTGCCTTCATGTTCTTCTTCAAGTTCACATCTTGTTAATTTTTCTGCTCTTTCTCTTGTCACTTCCTCCTGTTTACGTATCTTGTGACTTGATTTTGTTTGTTGGTCTTTGGCATAAGTAGGAGAAAAACAATTTGTTGAGCGCCTACTGTATTAGGGGTTCTTATTGGTGGAGCTTGCTTGTTCTGTGATGCAAGGTTTTTTTTACCCCATATAGTGGCAAACACGATCGCATATTTTCCATTCCAATTCTTCTGAATTCACATTGAAAACATGAAGCCCATGTTTTCGTATGTCTGTACTGCACCACAGTATTTTAAGGATTAATAAATAGCTCACTTCTTAAATGTGTCTCACCTATGTTTTATCCAAAAAGGAGTCATACGTTATTTTTTCCACGTAGAACATAATATGTAAAGCCCAATTAAAAATAAAATGTGCCTTGATGCAAAAGAGCTTCTTCTTCTGTCTTAATGGAAAGTTGGGTTCCATGGATAATCAACACATTGAGTAGTTGATTTAAAGCATCAATGGCTTTCATTTTGTTGTACTTTATATTTGCAGAGTATTTCTCAACAGAAACCTCTTTTGCTCTTTTTCCAGTCTGACATCAACAGACTGCCATGGTTTTTATATGATGTTTTGGTTTATCACTGCCACTTCTGCAAATTCAGGGAAGTTGTCATTGATGCATTTCCTCGCTCATACATTAGAGGAATATTAGTGTGACTTCTTCCTTTGGCAGAAATGCTACTAGACGACGACCGTGGTAGGAGTCTTAGTCACCTGCCTTTGTCTCCAGGTTATCTGGTTGAGCGGGATTTGTGCATCTCTTCTGAAAGTTACAGTGATTTTCTTTCCTAATAACATATCTTCTAACTCTTATAATTTTACATACATTTTGTTTTACATATGGATATCTTAGTGATAGAAGTTATACTTGTCTTTCTATAGTTTCTAGGGTTTTCCTTGCTCGTTTGTTAGAGGTAGCATTGCCTTACCTTCTTGGGGTAGGTTTTAAGTACACAGGAGAGAAGGCGATAAGACAAGTTCCAAGTACAGGAGAGGACAGTTTTTAGAATAGGCAGGGTAGTTTATTTGCCTTTGAATAGCTCATTTACTTGACACCTAACTTGTAGTTCCCACTTTGAAGACATTCATGGTAGCTTCATTTCTAGATGGTGTTCCTTGAAATGCACATGTATACAATTTGTGATGAAATATTGTTCTGGATTTTTTTTAATGGGATGAACTAATTGATAATATCTTTGAGGAGATGGTTGAACATAGAGAGTGGGTATATTTTAAAAAGGTCTCATATGATGTGTTATAATGAGGGCATTGGGCCCGTCAGGCTCAGGATTGTGGAGTGTATAAAGCAGTACTGCAAAGAAAATATAATGCAAGACAGAGCTGTGAACCACAAAATATAATTTTAGATTTTCTAGTGGCCACATTAAAAAAGGTACAAAAACAAAGCAAAACCCCCAAAATGAAATTAATTTTAATAAAATACTTTATTTAACCCAGTACTAAGTCTTTGAAATCTGGTGTATGTTTTATAGTTATGGCACATGTCAGTTCAGATTGGCCATATTTCTAGTGCTCAGTAACCACACATAGCTAGTGGCTACTGTATCAGATAGCTCAGGTCTAGAGTGTTTGGTGAAATTATGGTAATGCCAGGAAATTGGTGAAGGCATAAGATGAACGAACATGAATCTTTTAAGACAGACTTAGTGCAGGGAATTCTGTATGAAATGGTGTGTAATTTCAGGAGAAATATTGAGAAACTAGTGTGAAACAGAACTTTTTGGTAGATGGTGGGGAAAACATCTACGAGATGAGAAAAAAAAAGATTCAAAAGAAGATGAAAATAGGAAATGGCAGGACTTGACAGTGGACAGTATTCTATAAGAAGAATAAAATAATTATCATTTTAAGGAAAACATCTTTTCCAACCAGGGACTTTTTAGCCTAGGCTGTGTGACTACTGGAGAGCAATAGTTATTCATAATCACATCCAAGAGAAACCATTGAGATCAGCATGTAAAATTGATTGCAGAGAAATAATGTGGGTAGCTGTGAGGCAGGGGAAGATGATTTACACTAATAGAGTAGAGAGGAAGGGTCTGAGGTAAATGATTGATTTTAATGAAATAACTGGACAAAGTTCTTGGTGACTTAAGAGCAAGTGAAAGATTATGCAAAATACTAGATCAAAATTTATTGCTTAGGCAGTGAATTAAGAGGACCTAGTGATAAGGACATTGGTCACAGTATATAAGTGATGTTAAGGGCTCATACTTTTAACTTTAGTCAGTCCTGGCCTGACCACTGAATTTTATATTCCTTGGCAAATTACAAACCACCCAAGTGTCAGTTTCTTCATCCACAGGATGGGCAGAAATAGTATCTATTTCATTGACATATATGGGTTAAATGAGTATGCATGTAGTGATCTTGACTGGTATGATCTTTCTGTTATTTCTCTTAGTTTGGAATATCCATATGGAGGAAGAAGAGTTACCATAGTGTTTTCTTGGACTACATGTTCATACCACATCTTCTAAACTGTGACTCCTTTTTTTTTTTTTTTTTTTTTTTAACTGTGACTCCTTAAACAGTTTTCAGAGTTCAGCTTGGTGAAACGCCTTGATTAATAGTTGGTGAAAATTTCAGGGTGCCTGGGTGGCTCAGTTGGTTAAGCGACTGCCTTCGGCTCAGGTCATGATCCTGGAGTCCCGGGATCGAGTCCCATGTCGGGCTCCCTGCTCAGCAGGGAGTCTGCCTCTCTCTCTGACCCTCCCCCCTCTCATGCTCTCTATCTCATTCTCTCTCTCAAATAAATAAATAAAATCTTTAAAAAAAAATGGTGAAAATTTCTTTACGCAGAATTCCTATTAAGTGAAGAAAGACTTTCTAAGTCTTGTTTTGTGAATGGTGTACATAGTGAAAATGAGAATAGATGTCTGGGATTGAGTACCAACTCCACCAATGACCTAATCACTTCATCTCTTTGGGACTTCCAGCATTAGAATCACCTTGAGTACTTGGATAAAAATGCAGATTCTTGAGCTCTACCGTAGACCCACTGAATCAATCTCTGAGGGTAGAGCTAAGGAAGTTTTATGTAGCACTCAAGTATAACTGATCCACACCACATCCAGTTTGAGAAGCACTGGAAATGATGTACTGGATGATTCTAAGATCTGCTTTGGTTCAAGTATGAATCTTCTGATTGTATTATAAGTCTACAGTAGGAGTTGGTAGGATTCTTGTGAGGATCAAGTAAGATATCCTTGTAAAAATCAGTTTAAGTAAAAAGATAATTACATTTTAGACCTCTGTAGGTCATAACATATAATACACAGTACCTATGAATACATTATAATATATAACATGTGTATCTTATATGTGTATATAGACAGTGACTCTTAGCTGTAAATCAGTCATGATTTCTGTATTAGGTGAGTCTTGGTGGATCACAGGTCTTATTAAGTATTTGATACCAGATTTCTTAATGTATGAAATAATGAGTTTTTTTAATCTCCCCCATTTCCATTTAATTTTTTGCTTTTATAAATTGCATAGAGGCTAAGCAGGATTATAGATACTCAAACCAAGTGAATATATAATTCAAAAGAAAGACTAATGTCCATTCTAAATTTTAAATATAGAGGCTTAAAGTGTTTAATGTTAGGAATATTAATATTAGGAATAGTAATTACTAAGAAGTAATTTCTGTGACTATTGTTTAGATAGATATCTTGTTTAGGGATTATTTGAAGTCTACCTTTAATACTCTTTACCATCAACAAAAAATACCAACCTAGAACAAAAAGTCCACCCCTACTGCTAGGGTACCCTCTGGGGATAATAAAATATAATTCCACATTTTCTCCATTTCCAGAGGGAGCACATTATTATTGAACATCTATTCTGTGTTAGATACAGTGTTTCAGGCTTTAAAAATTATTTTTGTATCTCGTCCCTACACATATAGAAATGCTTATTAAAAATGCAGCATAACAGATAAGACAACACACTTTTAATTTGATTTAGTGGGTCTGGATTGGGGTCCAAAAATCAGCATTTTGGTACGGGGCCCACACTTTAGAAACACTGCTGAGTTTTTGGTTGCCTCCAGAGGCATAAATTGTAGGCACTGGGTGCATGGCATAAATTAGGAATAGTATGTTTCCAGCTTGAAAATGAACATACAAATGTTGCGCATCAGAACTGCCTCTGTGTGTGTGTGTGTGTGTGTGTGTGTGTGTGTGTTTCCCTAGAGACTCAAAATGATACTAACATAGATGTCAAATTAGGGGACAAACCCATTACCTGCTGGTTAAGGCACAGAAAACATTAGTATCACAGAAAGCATTTTTTAAAAAAGAAAATCTAAAACGAGTCTGTACTTCTCAGCCTTCCTTTTTAAGTTAGTTTCAGGGATCCAAAAGTGTTACAGTCCACTGGTGAAAACTGTTAAGATTATGTGGCAAAATAAATAGGAAAGCAGAAAATAAGATAGGCGGTGTCTGATACTTCTATTAAGAAAAATGATTGAGCGTTATTGTATGTCTAGTTCTGGTTGCTCCTGCAAGCATCATCTGCAACACTAGGTCTCACCTCTTGAAAGGGTTAAATACCTTCACTCCCATGAACAATCCTGGTTTGGGTCTTTTTTCCCCTATTTTTCATTTGAGCAATCTGCTCACTCGTTGTTTCTGTTTTTGTGTCATTTTTTGTCTCTCTTCTCCTTTACTGGTTTCCCTTTTTACTGAATGAAATAATGATAAAAATGAGTGAAACAGTTTATAAAAAATTTAAAATTTCTAAGTACCAAAGTAAGCAAAAAACTAAAATTTGAAATTTTCTTTCCTTACACCGGTGCTACTGCTATGTCTCTTAGGTATTTAACCCAGATGTTTCCTCAGGTGTTAGGAATATGCCATAAATGCTTACTTATATTTGAAAATGCTAATGTTAAAGATGTATCTTGGATTATGTGGCACCTAGGACATAATTCTCATTAGCCTGTCGCTGTCGTTCTTTTCGTTAGACTTATGAGGCTTTTAATACCTAAAGATATGTAAGTTCCTGTTGGGTTCAGAGTTTCATTGCAGTTGTTCCCATTCTTAATTTGTTTTTAAAAAGCAAAATTGTTCTTCACTGAAAATTGGGGCAGGTGGGTTTAAGTGCTAAACGGGAGGAGGGTGTGTGAATTCCACCAGGAATTGGTCTTCAGACTTAGTGGAAGAATTGTTGGCCCCTGAGTCAGCAGCCGGCCAGCTGCTAAACTGAGAACAACTCTGATGGGTGCAGTTGTTGCCCATGTCCTTTCAACTGCTTCTTGTCTCCATCCTTTTCTTCTGTCCCGTTGCTCCTGTCCCTTTCTCAGTCTTCTCAGTGCACAAATACATCACTGAGTATGAAAAGGGGTAACAATAGTAGCATTATTATTAAAGTTTCTGTGTCTCTGGATTCCTTTGCTTTCTGCTACACATCTTGATCCCAGACTTCAATTCCGAAAGGTTGATCTGAACCTAAACACTGGCCAGCTGTGACCTTAGTTTCTGGCACTGGGAAAGTAGCTTTTGACTTGGGAGAAAAGTGCCCTATATTTGAACGTCTTTGAATCTTACTTTATAGGTATCGTTCAGTCGCTCATTAGTAAGAATTTTTGCCTTATGTTTAAATGTTTCACAAATAGAGGACTGCAAACAGCCCCAATAATTGTTAGGCTTCTGTAGATCTTTGTTCTTTAACATGCTTACGATGGGTATAAACATCTCTAGGAGGGAGGACGTTGAAGAAGTAGGGAAACACCATTCAAGTTCAAGGTGGGCTAAATTCTTTTCAAGATACTTATGAGGACATAAGCACAGATACATCAAGGTGTTAATTCTCTTCCACTATTGGATTTAAAAGTAAATAGTTTATTTAGTGTTCTTCAGTTTTACTTTTCCAAGGTTGTCTGTCATACTCCTGAACACAAAAAGTTCCTTTTACTATTAGCTTAAGTGAACAGCAGTTTTTCTGGTTTCATTAATGAGATATAGGTGGTGGCATATTAGAAAATAATCATGCACATAGCAAAACCGATTACGGATTATTGTTGAAGTAATCATGGCATATTTTCAGTGTAAACATGACATTTCAAGTGAACATTGGTGAGGGTGATAAAATTTGTGTACTAAATGTAAGTAATAGGCTTTACAGATGTTTATGTGAGAGCTTTCTGAAGGAGGCTCATTGTAGACTGTGTTTTGCTGTAACTTTGATCCGTGATTAAAACTGTTGGTGTTACATTTATCATGTTCCTTTTTTTATTCTTTGAAAACCCTATTTCTGGTTATACAGAGAAATATGAATACTTACAGTAAAAATTGATGCCTGTAGTATATGTATTTTATTGCATTAAGTTACGGAGGGAAAACTCTATTGAGATACTATTAAAATAATTCTTTTGTGGTAATTAACAGAACAAAATTGTTGTATTTTGAGCAGTATTAATATAGCAAGACTATTAAAATGTTGAATAAAAAGATTTTTCTTTCGGTTTAGAAGGTAAAGATATAAGCTACATTTGGAAGAAATGTTTTAAAACTGTAAACTTGAAGGATTTAGATTAAATATATTTTGTAATATTAAATAAAAATGTGTTTGTTAATCTAATTTTATTATTCCTGCTACTCTTTTATAGCATCAGACAAGCCAATATCTTAAAACAACTTTGATAATTATTGAAAGATACTGGATAGGTGTGTTTATCTTTAAAGGGGACAAATGTGACTTTTATAAATAGAACTTTTATATTTTTACTAATAAGCAAGAGGCCAGTAACTAAACTAGATTCAGATACTTATTTGATTTGGAATGTTTATCTGAAATTTTTGCTTAGCTTTCTCTGGGTTTAGGAGGAAGAGTGCATACTTTGTATTATTGTGACTAGGGATTTTTAGAGAAAGGTTATTAGATTTAAGGGCTTTCCTTTGTCTCTTACGAATCAAGTAGCAAGAAGTTTTGTTTTTTAGAGGGATGGAGAATGGCTGTTAGAAATATCATAGAAAAATAATTGATTATTTTTGAGAGATTAGAGATCAGTAGTTTCTTGGGAATGGAAAATTTGATGGTAAATATATATTTTTTAAAAACATACTAAATGTAATCAAACTGTGTTCTCAGGGTTTGAGAACTTCTCCAAATTAGAGTTGATATTTTGCCCTGATCTGGTAACTTTTCTTCAACTTTTTCAAGCATTTTCTTAATGTTTTACTCCACTCCATTAGCTAAAACATTAAAAGGGGTCTGAAATAGGGAGGGAGTGGTAGAAGGAATGTTTCAAGGTCCGAAAGTTTGTTCTTTGTCTGGTGTGAATTGAGGCTGAAGAGGAGCCAGATTGTGGAAGGCCTTAGAGGATTTGTTCAAGTTTTATTTTAAGGCCCAGGGCAGTGGGAGACCATTGAATGGCTTTAAGTTGGGGGAGTGACTTGATTTGTTTGCTTTAAAAAAGGATCTAACATCTGGATGAACTGCTTAAATGAGGTAGAAGTGGAAGCTGGGAGATCAGTTAGGGAAGCCATTGCTCTAGCCTAGGAAGATATATTGGTAACTTGAAGTAATAACCTTCTTATTCCACGGACACCTCCTTCAAAAGCTAGCTTAGATTTTCTCAAATTCTATTGCTTATAACTTAAATCTCTGACCTGATTTTGTTCTTTTCTTTTAAAATTTTTGTTATCTATAAATATTCTTTTAACAAGCGGGGTGACATTATTTTATTGTTTTATTCAATTAGGGGTGCTAATATGAATGGATGGTTTCTTTATCGTTAGTATGAATGCATTTGTAGGGGGTTTAAAATGTCCTTACTACGCAATAAGGAGTTGATGTGGCTGCTTTAATATCAAGCAGTGGTTAGTAGGGAGCACTTTTTTATGCAAGTCAGGATATCTCACTTGATTTTTATATTTCCTTTTTTTTTCTTTTTTAAAGATTTATTTATTTTAGAGAGAGAGGTGGGGAGGGGCAGGGCGAGAGGGAAAGAAGCAGACTCGCCACTGAGCAGGGAGCCCAACACAGGGCTAGATCTCAGAACCCTGAGATCATGACCTGAGGCAAAATCAAGAGTTGGAGGCTTAACCTACTGAGCCACCCAGGCACCCTTATATTTCTTTATTCATCATTTTGTTTTGTAAATTCAGTTTCAAGACAAAGTCTACATTTTTAGAGGCATTAACATGATTTTTTCCTTTAAATAAAATACATTGATAAAGAAGCATACTTGAAATTCCCTAGTCTTTGTGATCTTCTGATTATTAATCTATGCTGCCTTTCCACTTAACCTTACTGGAGAAATTAGAATAAGCTTCAACTGAAGTTCAGAAATATCTAAAGGTGATGTGTGTTTCTTTCTTTCTTTCTACTGTAGTGTCTTGTTTTGAAAATTCAGCCTCTCATTTTTTTCTCTTCTTCCCAGATTGAGGTTAAAGATTTCTCAAATTTTGAAAATACTTTATTTTTCACTATTTCTGCTTAGTACCCAAATGTCAAAGTGCCTGGCACATAGTATGCCGGCACTATATATATTTGTTGGATGTAGAAGATACTCTACCTCTGTGAAAGACATAATATCCTCTAAGATTTCATGTAGCATGCCACCAAAATAGACTTTACAGTGTCCTGCCAGGGACAGAAGGGGTAGAAGGGTAGAATTTTCTCATTGGTGAAGGGGAAAACATTGGGCTCTTAATTTTCCTGTTTTTTTTTTTTAATGTTATGTTAATCACCATACATTACATCATTAGTTTTTGATGTAGTGTTCATGATTCATTGTTTGCGTATAACTCCCAGTGCTCCATGCAGAACGTGCCCTCCTTAATACCCATCACCAGACTAACCCATCCTCCTACCCCCACCCCTCTAGAACCCTCAGTTTGTTTTTCAGAGTCTATCGTCTCTCATGGTTCATCTCCCCCTCCAATTTCCCCCTCTTCATTCTTCCCCTTCTGCTATCTTCTTCTTTTTTTTTTTTTTTGTTAACATATAATGTATTATTTGTTTCAGAGGTACAGGTCTGTGATTCAACAGTCTTACAGAATTCACAGCTCTCACCATAGCACATACCCTCCCCAGTGTCTGTCACCCAGCCACCCTTTCCTGTTCTTTTTTGATGGAACTCTCTTCCCAAGAATGTAATAAGAAACCTACTTATATTGTTTAAAATGAGAAGAAAGCAGGTCTTTTCTTATAACCATTACCCCTCCTCCCCTTTTAATTAGGAGGTTGAGGTTTGGAAGTTTGCCAGGTTTTCTTGGAGTGTTTTAGAAAAGTAGTCTTAAATGTGGTCCCAAGTGCTGGTCAGTTGAATCAGAAATTTGGAGTTTTGTGATTTGCTCTTTTCTTGGTTCCTGTTACTCTATATATACTTTATGTGTTCAGGAAAGTGAAGTTCTTTGGTAGTGAATGATAAAATCAATGTTTTATTCTTGGCGACCGACCAAATATACCAATGCAAAGTATTTTTCTTTTGGGAGAAAACATTATAATGGGTGGCTTTAGTTAGTTAGTTTAGTAATCGAGTGCAGGTTAGTGTCTTTTATTGAACAATCCCTTTGTAGCATATCTTCTGTATTTAGAGAAGAGTTTAAGAAATGAGTTCCTCTAAAAGTTTTGCTAATAAAGAAATGCACCTTTTTGTATAATTAAGTGAATCGAAAAATGAGAAATTGTTAGGAATTAAAGAGAGCTGTTTGCCTCTTTCATAAAAGGAAATTCTACTATTACAAATTTGGTGATCTCTTTGGGCCTCTAAAACTTTATTTATGTAGAGGCTTTTTAAGAAAGAGGTTTGAGAAATTGATAAATTGATGTTTTTCTTCAAATCTTGGTCTTCTTTAAAAAAATATTTTATTTAGAGAGAGTGCGCGCATGCATGCACATACGTGCAAGCAGGGGCAGGGGCAGAGGAAGAGGGAGAGAGAGAATCTTTGCAGGCTCCATGCTCACCGTGGATCCTGACCCGGGGCTCAGTCGCAGGACCCTGAGATCACAACCTGAGCCAAAATAAAGAGTCGGATGCTTAACTGACTGAGCCACTCAGGTGCTCCTTGGTCTTTATTAAATCTGGAGAAAAAACTGATGGTTGCCAGAGGGGAGGTGGGTGGGGTCATGGGTCAAATAGATGATGGGGTTTAAGGAATGCACTTGTGGTGAGCAGCAAGTGATGTATGAAATTGTTGAATCACTACATGGTACACCTGAAACTAATATAACACTGTTAATTGTATGGAATTAAAATCTGTACCCCTGAAACAAATAATACATTATATGTTAAAAAAAGAAGAAGAAGAAGAAGATAGCAGGAGGGGAAGAATGAAGGGGGGGAAATCGGAGGGGGAGATGAACCATGAGAGACGATGGAATCTGAAAAACAAACTGAGGGTTCTAGAGGAGAGGGGGTTGGGGGGATGGGTTAGCCTGGTGATGGGTATTAAAGAGGGCACGTTCTGCATGGAGCATTGGGTGTTATACGCAAACAATCATGGAACACTACATCAAAAACTAATGATGTAATGTATGGTGATTAACATAACATTAAAAAAAATAAGAAAATCTTGGTCCTTACACAGTAGATATATACTTATTTTGGAACTATCTATATGGGAAAAATTAGTCACTTATGAGTTAACAATGTTGTAATACATTTTAGGTGGTTATCTTAGTAATTTGTCAGGAATTAACATTAGGAGTCCTTAAATAACCAGTGGTTAAATGTTGACTTATAAGTACTTTTACTCCTTATTACACACACGTGCGCACACTGTGTCTGGTATCACAACATTACAACATTTGGATTTTTAGTTTATTCCATAGTAGTTGTGTTTCTAGTTTATATTACTTGATGGACAGAATCTTGTAATATTTTGTCAGACTGATAGTACTAAGTACAGAGTATAACAGGTAAGGAAAAAAAAAATCTGGGAAGAATGTCGGAAAGTGTGTTTTCCTTTAGAGGTGATTGGTAGTAAGGAGGTGCTTAGTTTAAAAAAAAAAAGATTGACAAGGCCTAAAATGTTTTTATTATCATGCAGAAATTTTATTTGAAAATTTATTCTCCTTCCTCATATTTCTAACATGTTTATCAGAAGGCTTTTGGCACATTGTGGATTTTTCTTCCTAATACTTAAAAACAGCCCAGGGCAACCAGATAGGGAAGGTGACTTGTCTTCTATGATGTGTGTTAATATAGAAAAGAAAGGATGCTGGAAGACCTATAATGTGTTTATAGTTGCATAGAAATATTATTAAAATGAGTTTTGAAGTGGGACAGAAATTACATAACACAAAAGTAATAAACAAGAATTTTAGATTTTTTTCTTTTCTAATACTAGGAATCTTGGTTATACATATGAAAAAAAACTGTTGGTGATTTAAGGCTAGTTAGGTTGATTCTATATCCATTGTTATTTAATGTCATAGTTCGTTTTCAGTCTTCCTTCTTTTCCTTTAATAGAATTGTATTGCTAGTTAAAACTAGTAAGTATTGCTAATTTTCTTCAGTTGCTGGTTTTAAACTGCCAATTACTTTGATGAAAACTTTTGTGATGAGGTGTTTTTGTTTTGTTTTGTTTTTTCAGTTTCTCACTCTTGGTACTACTGGCTCCTCAAGGGTGATATTTCACATTACTTTCATAGCGGCTGAAATGATCCATTTTTAGTCTTTTTGCATCAGACAGAGTTTGATGATTTACTAAAAAAAAGGCTGCATCTTCCAAGTAAATAAAGCACTACAAAAACCTTAATATACATAATGTCTTCTCACTGTAATTGAGACGTGTAGATTGTTTTTAGTAGGAACTACTCTGTGTGTGTTTGCTTAATCTATATTAAGAACTCTGTTCTGATTTTGAGAATTTACCTTTTATCTCTTACTATTCTAAATTTATGCCCAGTTTTGGCTTTTGTACAATTTCTAAAATGGCGCATTAATTCTGATGGGCGCACTGGCCTCTAGCTGCAGTCACCATGATCTCCCCTGCCCTCACAAGATGAACATCTAATAACAGAAATCTATTTTACACAGTCTAGGTAATACTTGTATCTACTTGTATTTGTTTTGATGTAATTCATATTTCGAATGAGTGCCAGAGAACTGGGTAGAACTATTTTAATCTTGCATCCTGTGCATTTATAGATATCCCACACATTTTGTGGCTGTAGGCAAAAACACTGCTATTGTGCTTCATCTTTGAAGATATCTTATCCCTGAAAATATGTATCTTTCATGACAGTAGGAATAAGTATCAGGATGAGAGTTAGCAACAAAGAGAAACAAAGGATAGATAGTATGGAAGCCAGCTTTGTTTTGTCAGATGATACAAGATAAGCATTTAGAAACAGCCAACCATCTAAACCCAAATCACTTTTATAAACCAAATCACTTTTATCCCTTACTTTCTTACACTGAGAGGGACCAAATAAGGGACTCTGGAAAGCAAAAACTTATCTATGTCTTCTCATTTGCCATTCCTTTTGATACTTGTGGCTGTCGGGTCAGCATGTGATACTGTAAATCCTTGGTTTTTATTGGGTAGTTAGTGTGGCTTACTGAGTTTCTTTCCATTCCAACACACTTTAATACTCACTGTGTTCAGATTAATCTTAGAAATACCACTTCTGTTCTTTTTCTTAACTTCTGATGTCTTGCAAACCTGCCTTGATTATACCCAATACTAAACAATATGGAATGCACATGTCTATTAAGAGCAGTCTTGTCAAACACTGTGATTATTCACATCCCCGCTTATTTGGTCATTATCTTCCCTGCCTTTGTTTTTCATAGTTTTGTCTCTCCTTAATAGTTTGCTTTAGTCCCACTTCCTCCGTAAAGGCTTGCTTTTTTCTTTTATGTGTGAATTGATTTTGAGTACATTTATTGAGTTCCTGTATTGTGTTGGGCACTGGTGATACAGAAGGGGTAACAGGGCTTATTCTAGAAAGCTCATAGTCTAATGGAGGTCCTAGGTTATCATCCCTAATTCCTACAGCTTTTATCTGTAGCCCTTATCTTGGTGTGTTAATTTATAGTACAAGCATATGGTCAATTTTTTTTTCATCTGTAACTACTCAATATAAAGCCTAGTTTTCTCTAAAGGATTATTCCTCAGAAGAAGAGTAGTTTTATATTTGAATCCTTACAGAAGTTTTCGTATTTTGAGGCTCTCTCAATTTTATTTTGAATGAAAATATGTTTGGAAAAGGCAGACAAGCTTGAAATGATGCCAGTCAGTGCTAGAGTGAATGTTTATGTCAGTTTCCTAAGGGACTAGGTAGAAGGGGATAAAGAGTTTAAACAAATAAATTATTCTTGGGGGTGGTCGTAGTGTTGATAGTGTTACTATCATTTGTTGTAAACTATTTACAGAGGCTGTAAAAAAAAAAAAAAAACTTTAAAAGCTCGTTTTAAAAAGCAATATTGTAAGTACTTTATGAAGATCACAAAATACACCTATAGAACAGTGAAAAAAATCACTTAGTATTATATGAACAGATATTATTGGTTTGGAAAAACATTTCCAGTGACAGTATTCTATATGACTTTAAAGCGTATTGCTTCTCAAGCAACTTAAATGGAAGTGAAGATGATCCATGTTTTGATAGTTTTCGATGACTCAAAAAGAATGAGAGGACACTTGTTGGGAGATGCATGTGAAATTTGAACAAAATTGTTTTGTAAAATTTTTGTGCTGTATGATTTTAAAATATTTGTAAAACTAAATTCATTAAAATAAGTATACATTGGACTGTTTCATATAAATATACAAAGGTTTGTGTATTTCAGGTTGGTCAAAATTTAAAAAATACCTTATGGGGGAAATTGGGAATTCCTTCAAATTGAGGATTTTATGATACTCATTCAAGTTGCAAGTTTCTGGGTAGGTGGATGATTACTTAGCCTAGTGAAAGACTGTTAAATAATCCTTGTTGAACTAATAAAATGCTGCGTATATTTATTTATTTTAGGGTTTCTTGGTGCCATAAAGGGTTGTACTATACTAGAATTTCCCAATTACTTATCTAAAATTCTTTTGTATAATGTTTTTGATACTATTCTGTCTTTTTAATTTATACTACAAAATGTTTTGGATTAAAAGCATCATTCAGTTTAATCTGCCTGCTGTTGCTGATTCTCTTTGGACGCGTGTTCTACCCTTAGAGTGGCAGGAAGCAATAATATGTGAAAGGGAAACAAGAATTGCTTATCAAGTTTTGTTTATTATTTTTGAAACTTCATTAACCCCTCCTAGAGGACTAATTTGCCTATAGGAGGAACAGGTTGGGGGAAGGCGTTCAGTTGCATGCCGTTTATACTGTATTCTCAATGACTTATGGATAGTTTCAGACACCATTAGAAAACTTTTTCAGAAGTGAGCCCCAGGGCATGTGGGTGGCTCAATTGGTTAAGTGTCTGCCTTCAGCTCAGGAGGCTCAGATCATGATCCCGGAGTTCCAGGATGGAGCCCCTGCAGGGCTCCCTGCTCAGCGGGGAGTCTGCTTCTCCCTCTGACCCTCACCCTCTCGTGCTCTCTCTCTTTCAAATAAATCTTTTTTTTTAAAAAAGGAAGTGAGCCTCGTATTTGTAAGATGTCAAAACAATTCTTTCCTTTCTGTTTAACGTTGGTTGCGTACATAGGAAAATTGTGATAGGGTGATGCAGGTCACAGGACTGTGAAAAACATTGTCATCTTAATCAGAAAAGAAATTAATGTAATTGTTAAAGATATTTCAATTCCAGCTACCTGTTTGAAGCTGGGAAGCAGTAGTAGTTGGTGGGTTTTTTATTCAGTTGTTACATTGCTCTTTACATTTTATCATCCATTAAATACTGTTTGTATTTGGAGGGCAAGTAAGATGGATAGTTTTAGACTCACTGGCATTCTGACATGTAAATGAATGTATATAGGCAGTTGATCAAAAACACTAAATAAATGTAAAAGAATACATTTTATGTTGGATTGCAAGTGGTGTACATTTTGGGGGAAGGAGTAATTCTGATTAAAGGACTTCTAGGATTTTGTTTATCTACCTTGAAAAAACATGAAAATTGTCACATGTGGGATTTAGCCTAGGAGGGTTTTTTTGCAAGAGCTCGGCTTTCAGGACCTTTTTTTTTTTTTTTAAAGATTTTATTTATTTATTTGACAGAGAGAGGCACAACAAGAGAGGAAACACAAGCAGGGGGAGTGGGAGAGGGAGAAGCAGGCCTCCCGCGGAGCAGGGAGCCCTATGTGGGGCTCGATCCCAGGACCCTGAGATCATGACCTGAGCTGAAGGCAGACACTTAACAACTGAGCCACCCAGGTGCCCCGCTTTCAGGAACTATTAAAATGATGATAGATAGCAAAGGGGAGGGCATTTAAGAAATATTTGCTTGAACCATGTCCCCATTGCTCTAGCGCTATTTATTGAAAAGGCTTTCCCTCCTCTGTAGAATTGCTTTTGTTTATATGTCCGAAATTAATCAGGCATATTTGTGTAGATCTCTTCCTGGGTGTTCTCTGTGTTCCATTGATCTGTGTCTGTCCTGCCTGTATTACCACATGGTCATACTTTGGTAAGCTTTAACATCAGTAAGCATGAATTCTCCCACTTTATTCTTTTCAAAAATGTTTGGAATAAGTTCATTTATGTCCACAAGGAAATTTGATGTGATTTTGATATGAATTGGATTAAACCTATACATTATCATGGTATGTCTCTCCAAGTGTTCAAGTCTTCTTTTTATTTTTTATCAACATTTTATAATTTTTATCACATAGATTTATACATTTTGTCAGATTATATCTTCGGTATTTTAATACTCAGGAGCAATTGTAACTGGTTTTATAGTTACAATTTAAAAAAAAAATTTTTTTTAAAGGTTTTATTTATTTGAGAGAGAGAGTGCACTTGAGTGCACACAGATGTGTGCAAGAGGGGGGAGGGGCAGAGGGGGAAGGGGAAATAAAGGGAAAGAATCCCAAGCAGATTCTGTGCTGATTGGGGAGTCCAATGCTGGGCTCAATCTCGGGAGCCCAAGACCACGACCTGAGCCAAAATCAAGAGCTGGATGCTTGACTGACTGAGCCACCCAGGCACCACACTGGTATTACATTTTAAATTTCATTTCTACCACTTCATTGTTAGTATACAGAAATGCAGTTTTTGTGTATTGATCTTATATCCTGTGACCTTATTGAACTCATTCTAACGTTTTGTTTGAAGATTCCTTGGGATTCTCTCCAAAAACAGTCATCTCATCTGCCAATAGAAATAGTTATATATTCTTTTCCAATTGGCATGCCTTTAATTCCTTTTTCTTGCCTTATTGCGATAGCTAGAATTTTCAGTACAGTGTTAAGAGTAATGGGAGTAGACATCATTATCTCGTTTTTGATCTTAGAGGGGAAGCATTTAGTTTTTTGCCATTAAGTATGAGGTTAGTTGTTGGTGTTTTTGTAGGTGCTCTTTGTGAGTTTGAGGAAGTTCCCCTCTATCCCTGGTGTACTGATAGATCGTGTGATTTTTGTCTTTTAGTTTCTTGATTTGGCAGATTGCATTGATTGAGTTTTGAATATTGAACTAACCTTACATACCTGAAATAAATCCTACTTGGTGTGGATTATTTTTTTTAAAAATACTGTTGGATTCTGTTTGCCAGATTTTTTTTTTTTTTTGAAGATTTTATTTGACTGAGAGAGACAGCGAGAGAAGGAACACAAGCAGGGGGAGTGGGAGAGGGAGAAGCAGGCCTCCCGCGGAGCAGGGAGCCTGATGTGGGGCTCGATCCCAGGACCCTGGTTTCATGACCTGAGCCGAAGGCAGATGCTTAACGACTGAGCCACCCAGGTGCCCCCTGTTTGCCAAAATTTTGCTGAGGACTTTAACATCTAAGTTAATAAGAGATATCGGTCTGTATTTCTCTTTTTGTGCTGTTTTTGTTTTTGTTATCAGGGTAATAGTGGCCTCATAAAATCAGTTGAAGTAGTCCCTTTTCTGTTTCTGGAAGAGTTTGTGAAAATTAGTGTGGGTGTATTATATTTATATTTACTGCTTTTAAAAAATAAAAGCCTGATTGTCCTCAGATGTAGTCACTCTAGGTGAAATTTGCTTTTTCATCATAGGAGGGGTATTTTAGATTTAAATATGACTTTTGCAGGGCTATTTTATGGTCAGATGTTCTACCAAATTTCAGATCAAGTGTGTTGCTTTTTTTTTTTTTTTAATGGTAGGAAAAATGGTACTAGTCATTAAAATAAGTAGTACTTTGGAAATAGAACTGTTATCTAAATTAACTCTGATACTGGATTCTGTGATTAGACTTATTGATTTATTATAACTAGGCTAAATGTGAATTATGAAATGATGGAATTATCCATAATAATTACAAAATTATTATGGAAATTGAATCAGTTGTGGAAACAGGGTAATGAAAGTTTTGGTAATTTATTCAAGGCCACAGTTTGTGAACTAAATTCCAAATTCAGGTCACAATCTGTTAAGCCAGTGGTACTTAACTAGAGAGGAACATTAGATCACCAGTGGGTCTTTGTCAGAAAGGGAAAGAACACACATACACACATGTGCGTGCACACACACACACACACTTTCTCTGGATATATACCTTACATCATAGACTTTTCAGTTACTCATCCCCCAGGGCTCCAAATGGCACTCAGACAGGAATTTGAGAAAACATAGGGGATTCTGTTGTACATAATTAGTTAAGAACCACTATACTAAACCATGAACACATACCTTTTATGTCTGTTTATTTCTTTTGAAAATAGTATGAACTGTTTGGAATTACTTTGGTAGAAGTTTTAAGTTTCAGAAAATTTTAAATTGGAAGTTGCTGTTAAAAATTCATACATATAAGCAACTTTTGCCAATTTTTTTAATTGCATCTTTAAAGTCACAATGCAAGCTTAAGAACATAAAATGTGTAATTTGATTTTATTTTTATAATTATCATGTTATTTCATGTTCAGTTAGAGATATGATGGGATAGAGACTGATTACAGGATCAGCTTGAGGAGGGGGTGATGAGATTGTCACAATTTTCCATAAAAGCAGGATTCTTTCTGTCTCTGGAAAATATCAATCAAGTGATAGTCTAGATCTGGAAAGCCATGCTGAAATCTTGTTTGCCTTTAAATTTTAAGTGAAGAAAGTATTTTTTTAAATGAAGAAATGGTCATTTGTTCATCTTTTCTCTAGAACAGACGTGGCAAATACTAATTTCAAGACTCTTTTACTTCAAAATCCTTCTCAATATGCTACTCCAGGCTGCTACTATTAATTTATTGGAATTGACATGAAGATGAAACCTATTTGGCATTTCTGCTCTAGGCAGTATTTTATTTTATTTTTGTCAGTTTTGTTTAGTTTAAATGGTGTTATAGTGTTCCTGTGCTTCAGTGGCATTTTCTTTGGAAATTAAAAATAATAAATAGTGGCTTTTAACATAAATTACATGAATGGTAATTTACAGAGGACCCGTCCCCAACAAAACAAATCAAACAAAAGGCAGGTTAGCTAGACTGTTGAAATTAGGACATTGTTTTAAGAGATAGCTGACCACACATCCCGTGAGCCAAATTTATAGCCTGTAAACTAAGAATGACTTTTACATTTTTAAATGGTTGAAAATGGAACAGTATTTTGTGACGTGTAACAATTACCTGAAATTTCATTTTTAGTGTCTATAAATAAAGTTTTATTGGAACATAACCATGCTCATTCATATACTGTCCTGTGGATGCTTTTGTGCTGTAATGACAGAATGGAGTAGTTGTGACAGAGACCACGTGGTCTGCAAAGCCGAAGATATTTACTGTCTGGCCCTTTACAGAAAAAGTTTGCCATACCTTGTTTTCAGATAATAATGTGACAGTGCATGATTGTTTTTGGGTTATTTAGTAAAGGAGGAAACTTATTTTGCTGGTATTTTCAACAGGTTTCTTTTTTTTTAATTTTTTTATTATGTTCAGTAACAAGTTTCTGAAAAGGAATAACTTAGAAAATAGGTATTTTTTTATACAGGTAAATAGTAGAAGCAACCCTTTTTTTTTTTTTTTTTTTATAGACTACAAAGAACATGGAGTTACCAGCCTTAGTTTATAATAGGTCTGCTCCTACTATTTCTTCCGTCGTTGAGAGGAAGTCCAGAGCACTAATACTGCCACAGATTTTAGCAGCTTATAATCCCATCTGTGTCCTGAGACACTGCAGAGCTGCAGCAAGTTCTCATGCTTTTTGGTTTCAACTTTAAGACTTTTAAAAATGTAGAACCCCAGAAATTTTTTTTTTTTAAATAGGGATTTTATCTATCATTCTTATCACATTAGAAATTGACAAAATTTTAAAATATTTATTTAACAGTAACTAATCCATTACATGTTCACAAAAGAACATTTTTATGAAAAATGTTTTCCAAAACAAAAAAAATTAATGAAATTTTTGCAGATCTCTTTAATGATTGTTTTCATGGAAGACAACTGGATTCTTGTATCTCTTCCTCCATTAAGTCTGCTGTGATACGTTCTTTTGATATGAAGGAAATGTGGTCATACACAGATATAGTTTTAGAAAAAAATGAGTATTTTTAGATAATTGTGGGTGTTTTTCTCTGATATTATACCAAAACTCAACACATGGTAGATTTTTTGCTTTTTTTTTTAAAGTCAGGTTTATTGAAGTATAATTTCCATAGAATAAAATGTATTTTTTTGATAAAACAATTCTTTGTGATTAACCCATAAGACATAAAACCTCTGACCACAGTTACAATGTAGAATATTTTGGTCACTCTGAAAAATTTTCTCAAGCCCTTTTGTAATCAGCCCTCTCCCCTCACTCCCAGCTTCTGGCAACATCTGATCTCATTTTTGTCCCCATAGTTTCACCTTTTCCAGAATATCGTATAAATGGAATCACATACAGCATAATATGTTTGCGATTTATCCATGTTGTTATAGTTATCACTAGTTCATTTCTTCTTATTGTATGGATGTTTGTTTATCCATTTAGCAGTACTGGATATTGAGTTGTTTCCAGTTTTGGGTTGATTATAAATAAAACCATTCCAAGCATTCATGTACAGATTTTTGCATGAACATATGTTTTTATTTCTTAGGTAAATGCCTAAGCATGGTATTGCTGGGTAGGTAGTATGGTAGGTGTATGTTTACTATAAGAAGCTGTCAAACTGGCTTTCCAAAGTGGGTGGACCATTTTGCATTACAGCCACCAATGTGTGAAAGTCCCAGTTGCTCTACATATTTATCAACATTTGAGATTGTTTTTGTTTAGCCATTTTAATTGATATTAGAATTTCAGTTTGCATTTCTCTGATGATTAATGATACTGAGAATCATTTCATGTTAGTGTTTTCCATTCATATATCTTCAGCAAAGCATGTTATTTTGAATCTTTTGTCCATTTTTTTTAGAAATTTGGTGGCTTTAAAAAATTACTATTATTGAGTTGTGACAGGTTTGTCTATATATTGAATGTCAGCATTTTTTTTTTTAGATAACATAATTTGCAGGTATTTTCTCCGAGTCTGTGACTTTTTTCCCCTTGAACTTTCAAAGAGAAGTTTTAATTTTAATGAAACGTAACTTACCAGTTCTTTCTTTTGTAGTTCATGTCTTTCATGTTCTAAGAAGTCTTTCATAATTTAGGGTCACAAAGATTTTTCATGTTTTCTTATACAAGTTTTATACTTTTAGATTTTTTTAGGTCTTTGATATGTTTAGAGTTAATTTTTGTAAATGGTGTAAGATACAAGTTGAAGTTTGTCTTGTTGTTGTTTGTTCATAAGATGTCCAATTGTTCCAGCATAGTTGTTGAAAAGACTGTTTTCTCTACTGAAATGTGTTAGCACCTTTGCTGTGTGTCAACTGAACATTATGTGGGTCTATTTCCGGATTCTCTGTTCTGTCCCATTGACGTGTGTGTCTGTCTTCTCACTGAGACCACACTAGCTTGATTGCTGAAGCTTTATAGTGAGTCTTAAAAACAGGTAGTATGAATTCTCCTTTGTACATCTTTTTCAGAATTATTTTGGGTATTCCAGCACCTTGTTTTTCCACATAAGACAAGAGTAGTTTTTTAAAAGTTAGTTTTACAGTGCAGAATCTGAAACCATTAATGAACTTTTTGTCCTCTGTAACATTAAAATCTGTGGGGCTATCTTGAACATTAAATGGATTTTTTTAACCCATGAATGCTTTTATAACATCACATGTAATTCATTTAGAGAATATTGGTTCTCTGAATTATATAGACCTACTAATTATTGGCACATTTCATTATTCAATATTTAAAAGTTACATGTATTAATATCTCCACTGATCTCCTGAGAGAATTCTTTTTTTTTCTTTTTTAAGAGAGAGAGTGCTGCTCATGCAGGCACGTGCCAGTGGGAGTGGGATGGGGAGGGGCAGAGGGACAGGGGGAGAAAGAATCTTAAGCAGACTCCATGCCCTGGGCAGACCCCGAAGCAGGGCTTGATCTCATGACCCTGAGATCATGACCAGACCCGAAATCAAGAGTCAGATGCTTAACTGACTGAGCCACCAGGGGTCCCCCCTCATGAGAGAATTCTTTAAGTGTTGGGAAAGTGTCAGGCTAATGGTGGTGATACAGATTTTCCAAAATCCTTCTTTTTTGCTTGAAAGATCAAATTTTATCATTGGCATTGCATACTGTCACTTGTTTTTCTTGAAGTAATAGATTTAGTTGGTTCATTTTTGAGAACATGTCTGTCAGATACCCAAGTCTGAATAACCATGGTTGGTTTAATTCCCCACTCAGTCATGCAAAGGCTTTATCTTGAGGCAAACCGTTGTACTTCATTATGCAGCAGAACTGCTTTTGCTTAGTTCCCATTTTGTCACAAAGGATATTGAAAAGAAATCTATCCAGGATCAAGATTTAATTAAATTAACAATTTTACTGCTTTTCATCCGGGACATTCTTAAATGAAGTGAAACTGTCCTTTTTCAGAGGAATCTTGAGATATATTTGGTCACTTTCTATTACTATGTTTATTATAGTTCAAGTATGGAGATTGATGTGGAAACTTAAACTCAGTGTTACAACACTAGGAAGACAGTACGTTACTGACGTTTTAGGCACATCTGAGTTTGAGTTTGGTATATGGTGAGACAATCTCTTAAGAGCTAATACAGTTATATTAAGTTGTTGTTTTATTATCTTATAGGTGCTATACTTGGTAGATCAGAAACTCAGGAGTGTATTTTCTATAATGCTAATTGGGAAAGAGATAGAACCAATCGAACTGGTGTTGAACCCTGTTATGGTGACAAAGATAAAAGGCGACATTGTTTTGCTACCTGGAAGAATATTTCTGGTTCCATTGAAATAGTGAAGCAAGGTTGTTGGCTGGATGATATCAACTGTTATGACAGGTAAGGAAACATTTTCTCCACACTCATTTTTACAGGGGGAAAGCTCAATGCATGTATTTTCACTTAAATGTTTCTTTTTTAAGATGGGATTATGAATACAATTATAACATGTTTTAATGACAATATACATGTTTTAAAGTAATAAGATAAATATGGCATGTTTATGTTTTATCTTTGGTACACTTTGAATAATCTACCATGTAGTGAGAACTATAGATAAGAACCTTTTTTTCCCCATATGTTATTAGTATGATAAACTTTTTTTAAGGTCAATTTTAAGGAAAAGGGATTTTTTAAATTGCTTTAAAAGACAGTATATCTGTTGAAAATCTATCCTGTATCCTCAGAGAAAGTAAAGCTTAATCATAGTATTTAATTTCCTTTTAGTTTCCCTATTTATGTATCTGGAAGAAATTGATCTTACTGCATTTTTTTTCCTTTTTTTTTTTTCTTGCAAAGTAGGCCTTTGTTCTTTACCCCTGAGAGATATTTTAACTTGATGTTCAGAATTACAACAGTACTAAGACAGTCCTCATAGAAAGCTACATGTTATTTAAAAGATTTTGCTTAGATTGTTTTATTCTGTATTGGAAATAAAATACAGTAGACATGTTATTGACTGCCTGTGATCTTTCTGTAAGGAGAGCCATAGATGTTTGGTTGATTACTTATAAACTGCCTGGGCCACAGGATTTCCACTGTGGGTGGGTGCTGATAGCTGGCAGAGGCTGCAAAGTCCTAAATAAATAGACATTTTGGAGCCAGAAAATACTGATATACTCATGGAACACTGGATACTTGCCTATCCCTTTCAGGAGCCTCAATTGATTACCATGAACCTGTGGTTGATTAGCCATATGTAATTAATAGCAAAATGTGTTGAATAAATCCATGAAAATTGAATTATCTCAATTTTTCATGAGAAATTAAAATCTTAGGTATATATTTAGTATTTAAGGTTTACTTCTAAATCTCTGAATTTTCCAAAGATTATTTCTCTGTAATTACACATTGTAGCTGCATTTCCGATTCTTAGCCTCTCTATAAATAGAAGTGATCATCAAGTGATATCTGCTATTATGAAAGGTAAGTAGGGCCACTAGGAAAACAGGATGGAGGTTACTCAAAAAATTAAAAATAAAACTACCCTATGATCCAGCAATTCTACTTCGGGGTATTTATTGAGAAAATGAAAATGCTAACTTGTAAAAAGATACATGCACCCCTATGTTTATTGCAGCATTATTTACAATAGCCAAGATATGGAAGCAACCTGTGTGTCCATTGATGGATAAAGAAAATGTGGTGTTTACACACACACACACACACACAGAGGAATATTACTCAGCCATTTAAAGAAAGAAATCTTGCCATTTGAGACAACATAGATAGACCTTGAGGGTATTATGCTAAGTGAAATTATAGTCATATAGAGAAAGACAAATACCATGTGATTTTACTTGTATGTGTAGTCTTAAAAAACAAAAACAAAAAATAAAATGAACTCCTAGATTAGAGGCTGGGGGTTGGGGGGGGGGTAAGGTGAAATGGTTGAAGGTGGTCAAAAGGTACAAACTTCCAGTTATAAAACAAGTCCTGGGGTTGTAATGTATAGCATGGCAACTATAGTTAATAAAGCTCTCGTATATTTGAAAGTTTTGATAAGAGAGATTTTTTTTCTTCTTCTTCTTCTTCTTTTTTTTTTTTTTTAAGAAAGGGGGTTGGGGAGGGGCAGAGAGAGGGAGAGAGTGGGGCTTGATCTCATGACCCTGAGATCATGACCTGAGCTGAAATCCAGAGTTATATGCTTAACTGACTGAGCCACCCAGGTGCCCTGATAAGAAAGTAGATCTTAACAGTCCTCATCACAAGAAAAAAAATTTGTAACTATGTGTGATGTTGGACATTAACTAGATTATTGTGGTCATTTCACAGTATGTACAGATATGAACATATTATGTTGTATACCTGAAACTAATGTAGTGTTATGTCAGTTTTATTTAAAAACAACAACAACAACAACACATTAAGAATTTTTGGGGAAAATCTTTACTCAAATTATCTTTTATTAGTTGAAACCAGAGATTCTTATTCTTTTTGTGGTAACAACTACTGTTTAACAGTCTCACCTGAAGGATAGTTAAGAGAAAAAAAAAAAAGGATTCAAGAAATGTCAAAGTTATGGAGGAAAAGACAATGATAAAAAGAAGAATGAAATTGGATAATGAAAAGTACTTTTTTGAGTTAATTAGGCTAGATACTTAGTCATTTTCACCTCCTATAATTTGAGACATGATTCTAAATATTAAAATTTTAAATTCATATATTTTTATTAACTTGTTAAAATTTAGCTTTCAGTTGTCTTTTACTTTCTACTAAATAGGTATTGGTGTAGATTTAATTTTAATGTTTGATTTTGTTAAAACAGCTTTTCTTCCTGAAATTTCTTAAGCTTTCCAGTTTATTTATTTATTTTTTAAGATTTATTTATTTATTTGAGAGAGAGAGAGCATGAGAGGGGGGAGGGTCAGAGGGAGTAGCAGGGATGATCCTGGGACTCCAGGATCATAACCTGAGCCAAAGGCAGTCGCCCAAACAATTGAGCCACCCAGGTGCCCTTAAGCTTTCCATTTTAAATTCAGCCTGATTATTCTAACAGCCATCACAAAAGTTTGCAGTTTATTTCTAAGATATGTCTTTAAATTCACCTCATGTTTATTAGCAATATTTGCAGTTTTGATTTTTTTTTTTTAAAAAAAGGGTATAGCAGTTTCTTAGCAGCTGATTAGGGTTTGTTCTAGCAGCTAAATCCCTATCTCCTCACCTCCTCAGTCAACCTAACTCGTATCAGTTTTTGAGTTACTAGGTTCTGTACGTTGTTACATATTGTTCTCCATTTGTTGGTTATTCCAACCCTGTTCATTTTCTTTAGGGAATTTAAATCTACTCCAAAAAATGACACTCTTAATTCCCAAACCTAGCTTGGGAATTAAGCTTGGGTCTCTGATGTTGAGATAGGTTCTGCCATGAGAGGAACTTGCATTATTTTGTGTATGTGTATTTATATGTATATATATATATATGTATATATGGGTGTATTGGTGTGTACACACACACCTAGTTTTATTTATAGTGTTCAGTTTTGTACTTATGCAATGGGAAAGTTGTATTTCCTGTAAGAGAAAGCACTCCTAAACCAAATTTCTTCATTGGCTTTATGTTCCTTTTCAAGCTTTTCTAATAATTAAAAAAAAAAAAATTAGATTAATCATTAAAAACCAAATTTAAGCAATGTTCTCATGGAGCTAGTGTGATTACTATAAAAGCAGCTGTTTTGTTTTTGTTTTGATGAGATTTAGTAACAGGATTACTGGAATGTTTTTGGCTTTTAAGAATTGATCATTGGATATTAATAAGAATCTTGAAGCTGACTATGAATGACTTTTTCATTATTTTATCTCTGAGAATTTTAGAAAAACACCCATCGTAGATTCAGTTTAATGTTGATCTTAATTATTTCTCCTTTGTTTGTTTATAGGACTGATTGTATAGAAAAAAAAGACAGCCCTGAAGTGTATTTTTGTTGCTGTGAGGGCAATATGTGTAACGAAAGGTTTTCTTATTTTCCGGAGATGGAAGTCACACAGCGTAAGTTCACAGGGAAAATACATAGGTCTGTTTGACTAGTACCCTGAAAACAAAGCATATTTGTGTTGATGGAATAATTTACTCCTACTTTCTCCTACTCTTATTTTTCTCCTAAAATTTGATACTATAATAAATATTTATTGTGGAATTTTGTAGACCAAATCTGAATTGTTTCTTTCCTTCCGTTTTCCACAGCAACTTCGAACCCAGTTACACCTAAGCCACCCTATTACAACATATTGCTCTATTCCTTGGTGCCACTTATGTTGATTGCGGGGATTGTTATTTGTGCATTTTGGGTGTATAGGCATCATAAGATGGCCTACCCTCCTGTACTTGTTCCAACTCAAGTAAGTTATTGTCTTGTACTTTGTGCTGTTTTAAGTTGTATATTTTAAAGAAATATTACTGTGGTGAAACCCACTGGGTTGCTGTAAATCATTTTCTTTTGGTGTTAACTTTTTGAATGTTTATTGTTATGGCAGCCATGGCTAATTTTCTGAACTTATTGACTTGCTGTGTCCTAAACTTTTCTCACTTAGGAGTTAAGGTAAAGTAGAACAAGGGGTATTCTGTTCTTTGGACAGTTTTACTGTCATTGTAGGGCTTTCAAGTGTGAGATTCACCCTGCTTTGTTTCTTGAGAAGTAATTGATGGTGGAGAAGTGATACCATAACCCATTTTTTCCCTCCTGTTCTTTCTCCCATTCCTAAATTTTTGTGCCTTTTTCAAGTCTACTTGCCAAAATATCCTTTTAACCATAGGGAGGGATTTAGTAAGGTAATCAGGAAAGTGTGGAAAAGAGAGGTTTCACAAAGGCATCAGGAAGGTATATCCAAAAAAATGTTTTTGGGAAGAGGAGCAGATGAGCAGTGCTTCTCTTCAGTTAGTATTGGTAGTTCCAAGTGTTGTTTTTGTTTTGTTAGTTTGGGTTTTTTGTTTTGTTTTGTTTTGCAGCATATCAAGTGTGTACTGAAGACTAAAAGCTTTTTTTTTTTTAAGACCAAAAACTTTTTTAATGCCCTTGATTCTCCCTCTCCTGACCCTGAATCTACCTGAAAATGTAGATATGATGGGTAATCAGATTAAATTAATGAAATTTTCCTCATTCTCTATCCTGTAGACAGTTGGCACTGGTACAGTGGTTTACAAGCTCTTTTAATATAAGTAGTTAATATATTGCAGGCTGTGGAAAGGTGAAAACTATAGTTGTGTGAGACATCTTTAAACTCTAGTTTTTCCTGTGTTTCTTTTAACTCTTAAGATCAGATTACCTTGGCCTTCTGGATCTCTTGGTTTAACTTTGTTTCTCTAATACCACTAGGATTAATGGTTAAAACGTGATAGAAGAATGGTAAAGTCCTATAATTTAATGACCAAAACAACTTCTTCCCTGTAAGCTTTATTTACATAACATACTTCTTTCTCAGTACTTGCAGCAATCTGTTAGCATTAGATAATTGATCCACATAATCTTTGTAAGATGTGTATATGGAGAAATAAACCCAAAGGTAAAATACCTTATTTGGTAAATTAGGTAAACACTGTTTTGTGCAGCTGAAATATTTTAACTTTTAAACATTAGTAACTAAGTTGTGGATTTATTAAAAATTATCTCTGAAAGTATTATAAAAATAAAAATTTTAGCGCCTAATAAATATATGTAGCTTATTCCAAATGGCCATAGGATCTACTTTGTCTTCTTTAGGTGGTAACTAGTTTTTATTTTATTTCTATATTTAGAAGAGAGAATGTTTAGTACTTAGAGTAGTGTCTGAATTTACCCTAGATTTGTGTTACGAAAGAAAAAAACTGGAAACTAAATTTAAAAACAAATTTGTTGTTTTTTTAATAGAACTTTAAAAATAATGTATTCTTATAGATAATTTTGATATTCATAGAATACTGGCACAAAGGTATGGTTGGACTTTTTTTTAGAGGGCTCAGTATCCTATATATGAGGCTACTTTATTTAGAAATGCTAATTAATTCAAGCATTTAGACTTTTAAAATGGAAAGATACAGTCCATTTCTGTGGATTTTAGATATTTGTTGCCATGTTAAAGTTATTGTACACATTTATTTAGCACTTGAATTGCTCTGTGGTAAATTTGCATACATTGTATGAATTACTGAAAAAATGAGAACTAGATTTAAGGTTTTGTGATGGAATGATCTGGAATCGTCAAGCAACAAAATTTGTTAGGAAAAATATAAAACATGCCTAACTATGGTTTTTTTCCTGTTATGAACTGTGTTGTAGAAGAGGGGTTGTCATCAATTTGGAACTTCATTTATGTCATCTCTCACTGTGTCTCAAACAGTATAGTGTCATGCTTTAAGTCTCATTTTTGGTGAGAGGTTTATACAAAGTAGTTCTGCAACTGCTTAGTGCCCATCTTATTACAAAATGCCCAGTTTTATCTCCAATTTCAAATAACAGCAAGCATTTATTTGAACACTTACAGTGTACTAGGGTACTGGTAGGTTGCACATATGTATAAATACATAAGTTTTATATAAGAATATGTAAAAACATAAAATACATAATTTTTTTCCCATGATTTCTAAATTGTGACCGGTATATAAGGCTCATCTTTGGAATTTATTAAATAATACGAACTCGTGGGCCACAGCCCTGTAAGTATGGAGTGGGGCCTGAGATACTATGTTTCTAATAAGTTTTCAGGGTGATTGTGGTGACCAGCCAGGTGTGAAAAGCACTGATTTCACTTTACCTCACAGGGTTGTTTATGTAGTTTTAATTTCCATTTTATAGATAAAGAAATTGAGACATAGCAAAGCTTACAAGTGTCAGAGCTGGAATCTGAACTAAAGCTTTGCTTTTCTTGCTGCTTATCCTGTTCTGCCTCTTTTTTTTTTTTTTCCCCCAGAAAGCCGATGTCTCTAGTGTTTTAGGTAATTCAGTAAACATTCCTGCCATTTCAAAATCATTCTGTAGGCTGATTTATTTTTCTACTTTGGATGTTGAAAAGTTTGACTACTAAAATGAGCAGTAATATCACATTGTCTCTCACATAGGACAAAAAAGAAAAGTCATGGATATATCCAAGGGCATATTCATGTGTTTTCCATTAACAAAATTTTTTAGCACATTTTAGAATAAGGTTTATCAGCATGATTGGGTTGTAGGTAAGGATTCCTGTGCTGCTGAGTTGATAGTGCCAATGCTTACTAGTTATTCAAGACTTTTACGAGGGACAGGAGTAATAAGTAAGGGAGACATACATTTGAAGTCTTAAGGTGATTTCTGTATTTCACTCCATATTCATGTCCCCATTAATTCCCAAGACTAGTTAGGAAAAGATCTTACGTTCTTATGGATTTCTGAAACATTTTTCCTCCATATCTTCAAACACTTAGACAGTGACATGAAATTTTTCATTCCTTTTCTTAGGGAAACTTTTCCTTAAAGCTTTGGCTAAAGGCTGGTTTGTGAATTAACTGGTCTGTTTTATGACATTAGTCTTATCATGTGGTAATATCTTATTGACAAGTCATTCCTATAATAAGCTCTATACTTGAAGAGAATTTATAGTGGATCTCGCAGAACAAGCTAAAGTTATGTATACTGTGACCATTCGTTGGTCTGATCTCAGTCTTTTATTCTCATTGGGGGGTAAAAGATCAGTCTGTGGCATCCTGGAAGACAAGAGATACCCACATATATCTTCTTACTAAGCTGGTTCTGACAGCAAAATTATGGGGTTCTTTATTTCTAAGACACCAAGTTAGAATTTCTTCTGGTGTTAGTATTTTATTGTGAAGAAATGATCTAAGGATATACATGCTTTAAAATCTGGTCTTACGGCTCTTAGTAACCACTAAAAAATATTAATTCTCAAATCTAGCATAGTAAGAGGAATGGAAAAAGTAATTTTGCTGTTTTTTTTTAATTGAAGCCATTCTTCTTTCTTTATAACCTATAACTATTATGTTTCTAGCATATGTTTCTGTTAACATTTCTAACATTATAACCTATAACTGTTATGTTTCTAACATTGTCTTCCCCGTCACCCTGGATGAAAGCCTGGGAGACAACTACTACTTTTTTTGGCCCTGTCATTTACCAAGTCCTATTCATTCACCTTTTCATCCTTCTTTTTTTTTTTTTTTAAAGATTTTATTTATTTATTTGACAGAGACAGACACAGTGAGAGAGGGAACACAAGCAGTGGGAGTGAGAGAGGGAGAAGCAGGCTTCCTGCGGAGCATGGAGCCCGATGTGGGGCTCGATCCCAGGACCCTGGGATCATGACCTGAGCTGAAGGCAGACGCTTAACGACTGAGCCACCCAGGCGCCCCACCTTTTCATCCTTCTTGATCCTGTTGTAGTTCAGGACATTATTACATCTGAGGCTGAGATTATTTCTGTAATCTCATAGCTTGTCTTCTCTCTCTCTCTCCATCTATACTATTGCTGTAGAAGGGCATTTTACATGTCTGATTATGTTGCTTCTGTTTTTAAAACTGTGTTTGAGGGCTCTCAGTGATCCACAGCAAAGAATACAAAGTCGGGAGTATGACACGGGGGCTTTCATACCTCCATACATTTACCTTTTTATTCTTTCCTCCCATTGCACCCTAAGCCATCCATCGTATGCATCTAGAATGGTATTAGTTATGTACTGTCCTTAAAAGAATTGAGAAAATAGTGTTGAAGTCAGTTTCTGTCTTGTGTGATTCAGACGAATAACAGTTGAGAGAGGCTCTAGTCATTTGTGTACATGTTCCAATCTCCCACTTGACTGTAAGCTCCTTGAAGACCAGCTGTGTGTTGTAAATCACTGCTGTATTCACGCAGTGTTTGTGCATATAACCATTCTGTAAGTGATGAATTGCCAAATTTGACTTTGTTGCATTTAGAGTTATACTGAGATGATAATGCAGCATGCCCAGGCATTCATTTAATAAAGAGCTTTAGAGCTTAGTTTTAAGATAAATCTAGAGGCCATATTTCTTTAGGGTAAAATAAGTTGAAGTATTCCAGGCTTTCGTAAGACAGTGCCAGTATTCAGTTCTTTTTGGAATCACAAGCTTGAAGCATCTTTTTAATTTGCATCCCCTAGGTCCTTTTCTTTTACCTGTGCTGAAATTGTTTTTCCACATACAGGAATTTGCTCTTGTAACCTGCAGTGAGTAAACTGAACACAAACTGGTTTTTCTAGTGCTGGTGAGTCAAGAATAGGAGGGAATGGATGCATTGACTCTGTGATTAAGAAGTCTTACTGTGGTTAGAGTTAATGTGGTTTCAGTAAAAGTGTTTGCATCGCTCTCAAAACCATATGTGAGCTGAAGTTTCCTGTTAATAAGATCTATATTTATGCTGATAAAAAACACTTGATAAGAAAGCGGATTTTAGGGGCTAGAAATTACCTGCCTTTAACAAGGTATAAAGTTAACTTCTTGTTCATTTTTAAAGGCTGTTTAAGTAGCACTATAGTATTGCAACAGTAATGCCTACTTAAATGACATCAGTCTCCTCAGTTCTCTACATCATGACATTTTGTCTTGATTTTGGTCTGAGGAAGAGTGAAGACTTTCAGATGTTTGGGATGCTTATTTGGGCACACAAAATAATCCTGCTGATCTTAATATTAAAGTAATAATAGGTTGTCATTTCATGCTATGTCAAATTACTATCCACTGAGAAACCGAGCCATCTGTGAAAATGCTGTGTAGGATTTCCTGTTGAACATGAGTCTATATATGTACCCATTTAAAATTAATAAGATACTGAAAGGGTAGCATAGCATCATTCAGCCAAGTCAGTTTAGGAAAAGGTACTGCTTACCTATTTGTGGAGGATGCAGGAGAAATTTACTAAAATTAAATGAGTATTAATATGCTAATATTAAGTTATACTTGCAAAATGAGTATCATCACATCTATCGAAGCACATCTTGAAATAGGTTGACTCACTTTTTCTTTCCTTTTAAATTTTTTTCTTTTTAAGAATTAATTTCAAATACTTGCCTGTTATAATAAGACAAATTATACAGAAGGAAGTGTGTGCAAAAAAAGGAGATAGAACCATTTGTTCTTTCTTTTTTTTCCTTTATCACTTTCCTGAGATAATCAATTTTAACAGGTTGGTATGTATCCTTTGGCACCTCTTTCTAATCTCATTTGTTTGAGTATATGCTTTTTTCCCCCCTTTTATAAACTACAGAATGTTATTTCACAATTGCTTTCTTTTAATTTAACAGTATACTGAGGACAGCTTTTCAGCTCAATACTTTTCAATCTCATTCTGATTAAATGATGTGTTCTTAAGTGAAATTTAGTGGAGCTTTAATGTATGCTCATGAAATATCAAAACTTTATGTTTTATTAGCTTAGAGTTGGTGTTAGGTTTCTGCTAAGACCTGGAACCTACATTTCACTGTCTTACTTTATTTTAGCATGTTTAAAGTATGGTGATATAATGCTCTTGTCTTGCAGTTGAGCATCCTTCTGTTTTGTTTTTGTTTTTGTTTTTTTGTATATGCCTAAGAAATAGTGCAGGGCTCCTACAAAAGTCTCTTTACTTCTGTGTTCCACCTTTGTGTGTGATTATTTTTGTTACAGCTTAAATTACGACTTAGTTTTATGTATATTTCTAAACTAATTGTGGGGAGAAGTGTCATAAATTATTTGTAGACTTGCAGCTTGACAAAAAATTACTCTCTTAGGCATATATGAGCTGTTTTACTTAGCAAATGCATGGACAGGCCCACTTGGAGATTTGCTGAAATTCCGTGTCCAAAAGCAAAAAGGAAAGGAAGGGGAGAAGGGGGAAAAAAAAAATTAAAAGCTTTATCCAAAGCTTAAAACAAGTTAAAGCTATATATTAAAGTTAATAATGAAAGCACTTTATTTCTAAAGATGACTTCCATTTAATTTTTAAAATCTTGAGTTCAGTTTTCCTTTGGACTGTGGATGGCCCCATCTTCCAGTTTACAAATGGGACTGATGCATATAGAACAGAGTACATAATTTCTCCTTTTTCTTGTCTGGCGAGGAGATGGACGATAGGAAAAAGTGTCCTTTTCTCTCAGTTCTTTATTTCCTGGACCTCACTGTAGATTTCTTCCTTCATTCCTAGCTACTTCATCACTGTCACATCTTCTGAGCTCATTTGTTAGTGAAAGCTGCTTGTATCACGTAGGCTGGCGGGTGTTGGCATTTGTCGGTTTGGTTTCAGCTGACCCACTCACCTGATGCCTGAGTTCGTGCTGTGTGCCAGGCATCATGCTGCTGGGTATTGGCGAGCCCCAGAGGGACAGTTCTGGCTGGCCCTTTTGAAGCCCACAGTTAATAAATATGTGGGTGAACAAAAAATAGGTTGGTTGGTCGTTTGTGCAGCTTGGAAATGAATTGCATCAGCAATTTTGGTCAAAGGTGGAGGAGAAGAGGAGAAAGGTCTGACTCCAGTTCTGTGGTGACTAGGAGCCCCACCGGGGGTGCCTATCTAATGTTAAGTGCTCAAAACATGTTAGCTGTTACTGCTAACAGAGTTGCAACTTCAAAATTGTACTCAAAAGGTATCCTATTTATTAAAGCCATTGTAAATATATATTTATATGTCAGTACTTTGAAATTAGTGCAGTGAAAGATTTCTTTTTGAGTACTCTGTCAGGGACTACACAGGGCACTTTACACTGATTAATCTTTCAACACCCCATGATATAGGTTCTGTTTTATTAAGTCCATTTCATAGATAAGAAAATCATGGCACAGATAGGTGAAGTGTCGGCCTAGTGTCAGTCTGCTGAGTGGTGAAGTCTGGCCATTTAGACCCAAGGATTATTATTCATTGAAGTAATTTTAATAGAATGGCTTATTTCAGTAAATAATTGGGGGGGGGCATAAAAACCTAAAGTAGGATAAAGGGAGGAATCAGAGTATGTAAATTTAAAATAGTTTTTATTGTAAGTACATAAAGCCTTGTAGGTAAACGTAATCATTTTATCACATCAATTTCTATAATGTATAACATGATCCTTTTCCTTTTTTTTCAGCTTTACTTGCAGAATACAAATGCTAAAATAAATAAAATTTCTTCTGTCCTCACTAATAAACCTGATGCTTCTGAGCAGTGGCCAGAAGGAGAATGGATATCCCTTACATCTTGTTCAGACTTTTGAACCCCATTGCTAGCTACCTTGAGGAGCTACTTTCTTCTTAGGGAACTTATTCAGAATCCTGTTTCCTCCACCTCGGTCTGTCTTTGCCTTGCTTTCAGGAGTTAGATGAGGAAAACGGAGGAAGTAGGAGTTGATATATCACAATGGAATTTTGAAGATCTAATTGGATAGAATGATGGCTGTGCATTTGGCAGTATCAATATTATTGCATATGTTAATGTATCATATCATGCTTTCCCTAGCTCAGAAGCATTTGTTCTGATATACACACTATATTATTTCTTTATAGATTCTATTTCAGTCTGCTTGGCAATAGTCTTTTTTAAAATTAGCAATTGTAAAATTTCTTAGAGCATGAGATAATTAGATGACTAAGATGAAACAAATTCAGAGCTTGTCAGTTTTCAAATACTTTGGGGTGGGGGTCCTTAAATCTTGGTAGTCCTAAGAAGATATTTAGTGAGTTATCAAAAAATATATATGTATATATAAATTTTAGAATGGTTTAAATAGTGAATAAGAGAGAATTTATAGTAATGTCATCTATGTGTGTTTATAGTATATAAATGAACCAAAATCCGTATTTCTAGAAAGACTTCTTTGTGTTCCTGTTCTGTACATCTAACTGCCTACTAACCATCAGCACTTAGATGTCTCCAGGCACTTAACATTCCGTGGTAATGATCTCTCCAAACCTGGTTCTCAGTAAATAGAACCAGTAACCATTCGGTGGCCCAAGTCAGAAATTTAGGATGCATCCCAGTACCATTTTCCCACCTAACCTGTCTCCCTCGAGTACTTACTCCATTTTTCAAGGATCCTCTCCTCAGGAAGATCTTCTCTTACTTAACGTGCCCTTGGAAGTCCGTTTTCACCTTACAGGTGCTCAGGATACTGAATTCCTTTTTACTGCTCTTATTTTATAATTATGCATCCATCAGTGTGGTGTCTTTGACTAGTCTTCCTTCCCCCACACTATAGTAAGCACTATGAGAACCTGGGTAGTCAGTGCCTAGCACAACTAGGCACTCAAGGATTTGTTGAGTGCATGGAGAAGTCCTATTCATTCTTTTCTGATGTTTGGCAACACAGTTAAGTTTCTTTAGCCCTTAAGGAATAAGCAGCAAGTCTCTTTCTCATCCAGCAGCCTAATTACTTGACATTAATGTGCTGATTTGGTTTTCACTGTTCTCTCCAGTTACAGTGCATGATACTCAAGTTTCATTTTCCATGTTGTGAATTCAGATGGTTTTATTTGGTTCCTTGTTATCCATGTATTTCAGTGATTTAATTTTTTTGGATTCTGTATTGACCCTTTTGTTTTATAACATAATTTACGCATTGAGGCCTGTTTTTGGTGTCCCTTGTTTAGCTTGATCATTCTCTGACTTACTCTAATGTTCATTTATTGAGAAGTATATTGAGCAAAGATACCTTTTTGGGAAGGTACATGAACCTACTTGCATAGTGTCATTATACTGGCAGGGTTATCTCTGTAGTACCTGTAATGAAAACAAAACCTGAGATACCTAGGCCTTGGGAAGCTAAAGTCTAGCTATTCATTTGGCATGTATTTCTTTCAAGGGATGAATTTTACTCTGGAGTACTGATGTTTTGATAGTAGGATTAGCTAAGCCTTTTCGATGAATTATAAATAATCCTGAATCATTATCACAGGAGAAAATCAAGAAGGAAGCAAAACTAGTTAAACTACGGGTACATATAAATGAGTTATCAAATCTTTTTTGTCAGTGCTATTCTCTGTATAAATATTGTAGAAATATTGGAAACGGCAGATATACTCAGTGATTGGAGGGATTTGAAGCCTTCTTTTACACTGGTGACAGTATTTCTCTTAATTTTAAATTTAGGCCCCTAACTATTTTAGGATGACTGGGAAAATGAAAATCTTGTTCTCTATCAGTATCTGAGTGTCCTCAGACTGAAAAATATGTATGGATACTTGTTCCCATGGCCACCACTGCTTGACTTCTTCACTCTCGATGTGGCTAGTAAGTCAACAATGGGCCTGGCCTGTCACTATGTTTCTACTTAATTCTCATTTTTTAATTCTTCCCCTGTCTTTATTTTCTTACCCTAGTATATTGTTTATGTTGCACACACAAAGACACTAGAAACATTTTTCTAATTGATTATGATATCTTCCATGAAAAGGGAGTGAAACAGTTCAGGAAATGGGAGATTTTAGGGACTCTTAAAACAACTGCCAAAGTGTGGGCTGAGGAACTTATTCTGGTTACGTAAAAATTTCTTCTGTGCTGCTTCTAGTTTTTGTTAAAGGCAATACTGCCCTCTCGTGTCCAGAAGCCAATTCCAGCGCGTATTTTCTCAATCAAATTGCTTGTTTTACTCATCCAGTTTAGACTCTAGAACTTCTTAGAAAAACAAGTAACAATTATTTAAGACTCAGTGTAGTTTGCTAGCTTGAAGTTCATTGGATCAGGTAATTTGGGGTCATACTAGAGTTGTCTATATGATAATGCCCCTCATCTGAAAGGTGATATCCAGGTTTTTTGTTTGTTTGATACTACTTTCCTCCCTTTATAAGGAAAGTGTTCCCAGTTCTTATTTTAAAAATATGATACATTGGATCATTGCCAACTTTTAAAAAGCTAAATCATTATTCTCCTTCCTTCACTTTTGTAACTGATGTGTCATTTTTCATTTCATTCTGGATATAAATCGTAATTTCTTTTGCCTGTGTTTTTTCTTCACAAGCACGCCTTTCATATAATGATAGAGGTAAGATGCATTGATGTTTGTTTTATGGTTGTGGAACTTTTTGTGGATGCATATTAAACATTTTTTTCTTAGATTTTTGTTGTTGCTTTATTGTGCATCCTTTATAAATTTGTGTTATGAATTTTTCTTTTTCTTTTTTTTTTTTTTTTTACCACTTTTAGTATTAAAAACATGATTGATTTGCCACAGTAATAGTTTTTGGTTTTCAAAGACTTGTTAACCACATTTATACTTACCTGAGTTGGAATGTAGAAACTTAGTTGATTAGATGTTAACACCTAATGGCTAGTATGTCACTAGCTTAATGTCCGCATATGCTCATTTTTACCAGGAGCTGACTTTCTGGTGAAACCCATTATCCTTTAATGTGAAATCTATATTTTCAGATAGTTTCTTTCATCTTTAGCCTCCTTAGCAAATGGGCTGGCTAGAGAAGTATAAGTTGATCTTTTGCTCTCTAGAGTTTGAAGGCTTTTAGATTAGAATTTACCCTTCTCACTTGAGAACTCAGAAGAAGTACAATGATCATAGACTACTTAGCAGCTCTTCACTTCTGCTAATTTATTCCAGTCTTGAGTATAGTAATCCTACTGGGTAGCAGTGTTGGGATGGGGGCACGATTTTCAGTGATTGCCATTTGTTGTTTCTCAACATGATGTCTCCTGATGCCGTAATTTTCATATACAAATGGGTAAAGAAGAGATCTAAGTGGAGACACGTTCTACTGCATGTCTTCTTAACTGTGCAAAATAGCGTGGGGATTGCAAGAGAACTGGAGACTTAGGAAAAGTTTTCAGGAATTCCCCAGTCCTCGCAGTTGATCCCCCAAAGCTGGTTTTCTGTGTAGTGGGGCAAAGTCATGTTTTATGATAATATCAGAATGTTGCTGTCATTATGAAGTTCAAGCCCAAATTTGCCTCGCCAGGTGTTGATATATTTTAAAGGTATAAATCTTTATTCCTAGAATCAGGTACAGTTGACCCTTGAACAATGCAGGGCTTAGGGGTGCCAGTGCCGTGCACAAACCTGTGTATAACTTTTTACTCCCCCAAAACTTAACTACTGAGTTTTGTGACTAATAACACAAATGGCTGATTAACATATATTTTGTATGTTACATGTATGATGTAGTATATTCTTACAATAAAGTAAACGAGAGAGAAGAAAATGTTATTAAAATCTTAACGAAGAGAACATACGTTTACCGTCCTGACTGTACTGTATTTATTAGAAAAAAATCCACATAGAAGTGGACCCCTAAACTTCAAACCCATGTTGTTCAAGGGTAAACTGCATTGAGTTTTTTGTGGGTAAATTAGTATAATGATGCTCATAAACTACAAATAATTTGATAGTCTCAGATGATAGGATAAGTAAAAGCCAGATATTAGAGATGCAGTTAAAGCTTCCTATAAATTTAATGAAGAGCTGAAAAGTATGGAAGAGGATATTCTAGTAATTTTTCATTAAAAAAGCAAAAAGCCATATTGGCATTATGTATTTTGTAGAGTTATGGTCTGTATTTTAGTTACTTGTTTTTGAGTCTCATCTTTTAAGTATTATAGAATATTACTTAAAACCACATACCATTTCTAAAAGTTTGACATTCTGTAGGAGTGTGCCTTTGTAGACATTTTCCTCACCCTTTAAAAATTCGCCAGTATTCTTCTTACTTTTAACAACAGTCTGTTTCAGGCTGTTATGATAGAAGGCTGAATAGAATGGTAGTATCATTAGGAGAGTGAGCTAAGATTTTTTACTGATAACGGTAGCTTAGAAACTTGCCCAACAAAGACTTGGAAACTTATGGGAACCTTGGAGTTTATTTGTGCTTTTGGAAAATATTCGGTGATCTTTTTCCCTCTAAATATAGACATTGAAAGTTATTGTATGTTTCCTAAAATTAAGGTTAGTATTATATTAAAATTGTATTTTGAACTGGTGACATAGTCTTAATTTGAGATGTGGATTAAGTCCTCTGAATCCTGTTTTATAGACTGAATCATACCCATGTGGTTGGTACGCCTTAGAACAGAGAATGGGTAATGTCATATGTTATCGAGAGGCATTATCAGTTTATATTAAAAGTTATTAAACATCTTAATGTTTAAGTCAAGAGCCATTTTCTTCTTTACGTGGTTATTTTGCCTCTTGAGCTTTCAGCTCTTATCTGCATACTTAAATTTTTGGTATCCCTGCTTTGAAAACTTGACATTTCTGACTTAGTTCTAAAGAAGGGGAATCCTTCCTTGATTCTTAACTTCGTAGTTATTTAAATTTTTTCAGATTGAACTTTTTTCTGTTAGCATAATTATTTTATGCAGTTGTGTAATAATTCTTGGACTTTGAGCATGAGTGCTTTCCTCTGCCTCTACAAGACTAGTTTCCCACCTTTTTCCCTCCCGTCTCCACATCCACATCCGCAGCCTGCTCCTGTCAGTAGCATCTCTTATTACAGTTACAAATGACCGGTCGAGCAATGAGGTAGGGTGGGTTTTGACCGGTCGAGCAATGAGGTAGGGTGGGTTTAAGTTTGATAAAACCTCTGCCTAGAGTCTTGTGTCCCTTTCCAGTGAGAATCATAACTTTAGGGGCCATACTTCTTTAAGATTTGTATCTGACTTTCTGGACTCATCACTCTGTTAAACTACAACACTCTTTAGCTCTACTATAACCTTTTGTCTTTTGAATGTGTGAAGGCAAAGCAACTTTTTGTAGACATTTTAAAAATAAATATCTGAGGTTGAAATGAGTCACAGGAAGTTTTCTAGTTTATCATACTATTTTGAAGTAGGAATTCTCAAGCCATTTTGTAAAGGATTGCCTACAAAGAAATTGCACCTTTGTCCTCTTTAATACCTTGCAGTATTTCTATTTTTGAGGGTCTTTCTAATGCAGGTGTCAACTGTTTAAAATCTTGAGTGACACCAGTGGGCTGAATAGCACCCAAAGGGAGCACTGACAGTCTTGGGGCATTAGAAGAGGGGATATTTTCTTAAAAGGGGAGGAAAGGGGGTGCCTGGGTGGCTCAGTCGGTTAAGCGGCTGCCTTCGGCTCAGGTCATGATCCCAGGGTCCTGGGATCGAGTCCCACATCGGGCTCCCTGCTCATCGGGGAGCCTGCTTCTCCCTCTGCCTGCCACTCTCCCTGCTTGTGCTCTGGCTCTCTCTGACAAATAAATAAATAAAATCTTTAAAAAAAAAAAAAAAAGGGAGGAAAGGAAGAGAGAGATGCTGTGATACAGGAGGACATACTATTTCCAAGCGACTTAGATGCCACCCAGTGTCAGTGTCTGTTGCTGTTGCCACAGAAATTTTAGTTCTTTGTAATACTCATTATGCAGCCCTTCATACATTTTTATTACTTTTCTCTGGAAGCTTTTCAAAAGGCTTCCTACATCTTGTTTTAGTTGCAGATACTGAAATGATACAATGCTTCCAGTGAGGGTTGCCATTCTGCTTTGTATAGGAAGGATGCTCTTGTGTTTTGTAAATGTTGTACCCCTATTTATATACTATATTTGCTCCATTTTCAAAATTAACTATAGCAGTACACTTTTCTTTCATTTATCTTGCCATCTATTACGATGAACACTCATTTTCTGGATTATAATTTCTGCTTTCTTTGCCAATCAGACTAATAATTTTTATCTCAGGTCAATTTGGGGAGGTAATTATAAGCAAAGGGATTGTTAGTAGGTTGAAAAATTAGAATGAACAGAAAAGTTTGGCTATTAACATATTTATGTGCTTTGTATTTTATACACTTAATCTGCAATGCATTTGAGAATGACTGTGCATTTCTGAGATTAATGAAGAAAAGATTTAAAGATAAACAGTCATTGGAGAAAGTAGTGGATTTTGAGGATTGTTTTCCTTTGAGAAATAGCTGTAATTTGCTGTTGCTGGCACTTTTAAAATCCTCATCTTCTAATGAAGTACCAACGTGATGAAACCGTTGAAATACTGTTAATAATATCCTAAAGGTTACAGAAGATCTTAGTCCAGAAAATTAGTGAGACTGACTCAGAATGATTTGAGGTCATTTCTACTGCTGTCCTTATATAGCAATAGTGCCGAATATCATTACGAAAACTCTCAATTCAAGTGGCTTGCCTTATTGCCTTACGATCACTATAAATAACTAGTAATGCTTGAGAACTCAGTTTTAGTAAGATTGACGTTAGTGTCATTTGTATGTGTTTCCTGTTTCTGTCAATTGATTCCTCAGTATACTCACTTTTTTTTTCTCATATTTAGCATTGATCTGTATCATGTGCTGCTTTCTGATAACTACTGTTATTGTTTATCTGTAGGACCCAGGACCACCCCCACCTTCTCCGTTACTAGGTTTGAAGCCACTGCAGTTATTAGAAGTGAAAGCAAGGGGAAGATTTGGTTGTGTGTGGAAAGCCCAGCTGCTCAATGAGTACGTGGCTGTGAAAATATTTCCAATACAGGTATGTTACTGCGTCTTTCTCATCTGCATATATTTTGTAAAAGGTGCAACTGGCTCGATTATTGTAATTCAGAAATAGTCCGAAAACACAAACCACGTTTCTGGGTGGTTCTTCGTGATACCGAGGAAAGCGATTAGTCCTTTTGTCTGCCTTCTCATCTGAGGAATGGGACTCATGGTACAGCAGTCCTTCTGTCTGTTCGGAGGGGTGGAATTCCAGTGAATGAACATAAAGGAGATCTTTTGCCAATAAAGATACTACAGAAATGTAGTATTAGTGGAGGATTCCAGTAATAGAATTTCGTTGGTTCACTTTTAATATCCCATTGACATTATCAGAAAACAAAGAGAAGAATGAAGGAATAGCATACTGGTTTTAGACTTGTTTAGAGGTATATTACCAGACTGATTCATTTTTGTCTTACTTTGAGTGCCCATGTAATCATTTCAGATTTTGTTTGGTGAATTTTCAGAGGCAGCGAATCAAGATTTCAAATAATTGGTTTACTGTTGACTTGTTTCTCTTTTAAAGGGACCTCATAAAACCCTGGTCTAATGCACCTCTGAGCTGTTCTTATGTTTTGTTTGAGTCCATTGGTGGTATAGATCTATGCTGTTTTCTTCATCCCTGTCTCTTGCTTCACACCCCTCTAGCTAATGCCTCCTGTGCTGCTCTGGTCCTGGTTGGGTTTGGTGATTCAGGCTCCGCCACTGTATCTGCACAGTGGATCTTCCTCATTCCAGAGTTACAGAATCCGTTTTTTCTTTTGTCTTAATATACCTAGCTTTTATCTTTGTTGCCTCCTCTAAAGCCTTTTGTGGTAGCATTGCAGATACTTTAAAACTATAGTTCTTAATGGAAGAGTCTAGTCTGTTCTGCTAAGATTGACAAATTCAGGGTTGTTCTTTCATTGTGGGAAGAAGCTTAAAAGTTAGAGAAAGGCCTTTGGATATTAACACAAGGGTAACAATAGCAAGAGTAACAGTAGCTAATATTTTATTGAATGCTTCTTACTGTCAGGAAGAGGTGCTTTATATAGGAGTACTCAGTAATAGGTGTCCATATATTACCCATATATAGCAAACAACACACATATACATAATACAACAACCCTATGGGGCAGACACTGTGGTCCCCATTTGCTAATGAGGAAACCGAATGATTGTCACTTGGCAAAGGTTCTTAAGATAGTTTGGATCCAGAGGGTTCCTAACCATTACGCTATGGTGCCTCCAACTTTCATTATTCTTCCACTGTGAAGAGAAACTAATTCTTTATAAGCAGACATGTAGGCAAGGAGTAGGCATGGGTTGCTTGCAGTCACAAGTGAGTATATAGTGTTTTAAATTATTGTATTGCCTATTTATACCCTATTGTGCTCTCATTGACTTTGCAGGGTATTCTCAACATTTTAAAAACGTTTGATATAATGTTAATCTTTGAACAAAAAAATTGTTTTCTATTGAGATGAAGTCATTCTACCTGAAATTCGTACTTCAGGGAGATTATTCTGAATAAACACAAGTAACTTCACACCATGATGAAATGACACTGTATTATGAAATTGTCAGCAGAATGTGTTGCCATTGTTAGATACAGATGTGCACCATTTCTGATGATAACTCCTGTATTTGCAAATTAGAAACACAGAAAAGTATGTTTCAGGGAGTGGGGCAGGGCAGGCATTTGTCATAGAGTTGTTACCTTATTCTTAGATTTCTTTTCGGAAAAAATAAGACAAAATCAAAGAATCTTTTCATACTTAGCTTTATTTTTAAATTTTGCCTTACAATCTACTTGAGTAATCTCTTAGATACGGCTTATTTGCCTGTGTTCTTTGCACTCTTACTATTCTTTCTTTTTAACTCTAGGACAAACAATCATGGCAAAATGAATATGAAGTTTATAGTTTACCTGGAATGAAGCATGAGAACATATTACAGTTCATTGGTGCAGAAAAACGAGGCACCAGTGTTGATGTGGATCTTTGGCTAATCACCGCATTTCATGAAAAGGTAAAACTACTTTCCGTTTTAACTCAGGAAAGTTTACCTCCTTAACGTTGGCTACAAATCCCTCAGACTTGTTTTTCTGGGAACAGTATGTTGTTATAGTTGGTTAATATTTATAAATAAAAATCCTTTAAAAACTAATTTATTTTAATAAAAGAGCAAAGATGGCAACTTTTTCACCTAACCCTCTACTAATATAAAACCAGTCTTTTGTCCCTTATTTCTTGTGCTGCAGTTACCGCTCTTACAAATAATTCTTTCATTGTAGCCGGTGCTTAGTCATTTTCATTTACCATTCATGATCCATCTTGATTATGTGGACCATTTTTTAGCTTGAATTTTGTGTAGCCTAGTGACAAAACTAGAGTCAGGAGATTGATCTGATCTTTGATCTGTCACTAATTTGTAATTATCACCAAAACGCAGTTGCTGTTTTCCCTCAGTTTTTCTACTTTCGTAGTTAGTATGAAAGTACATGTTAATGAAATAGGAAATTGTGTTGACTTGGCAATTAGTTTCATCATTGTCAGATCTAGGTGGCTCTTAAACGTCTCTAAATTCTTGACCAGAAGGATAGTGGTAATCTCTAGAGGAAGATTCTGACATAGTTGCTTATATGTCTTAATTTTGTGTTTTCGTAGTCCTATGATATAACTAACATCCTTGTAGTCAGTGTATTTTAACTTTTTAAATATTTTCCTGAACTCTAGATTTTCAAATAGTATTTTTGTTTGTTTTTAACTTCTGCCTTCAAAATAGGAGGAAATTGACTGTGCCTTGTAGCAAAACTTTAAAGATTAGACGTATTCCATTCTAGTCAAATGTTTACTAGTGTGAAACTTGAACCCTTCCAGAAAGATTGTTTTTGTTTTTGTTTTTTTGGATATTATTATTCACTAAAAGTAAAGATATATTGCCTTCCATAATCTCTTAAAAGTAAAAAGGAAAGTTCTCCATGTCAAATGGCTTTTGTCCAGAGCATAAGTTGTTTTTTTCCCCCCTTTTCTTTAGGGTTCACTGTCAGACTTTCTTAAGGCTAATGTGGTCTCTTGGAATGAATTGTGTCATATTGCAGAAACCATGGCTAGAGGATTGGCATATTTGCATGAGGATATACCTGGCCTAAAAGATGGCCACAAACCTGCCATATCTCACAGGTAGAGCTAAATTTATATTATTTTCCCAAATAATTCAGTATTTATTATTTAAACTTTTAATCTACTGTGCAAAATTTGTTTTCCCCCTAACTACCTAATCATGCTAGAGGAGGCAGTTGATTTTCAAATTAGCTTTGAGAATGGCCAGGAAGTATTTTGGGTAATGTATATATTTAGTATCATTAGCAAAGTTTAATTACTGACCTGTGTTTTAATTTATCTTATTCCTGAAAGCATGGTTAAGAGTGAAAGTGTATTTTGTCGATCTCAAAGGAAAAAGAAATTTGTTTTGCTTTAAAACATGATTTACTTCAGTGATATAATAAGATGTAATTAAGGAGAGACTTTGAGTATCTTTTTTTCTTGTTTGTAATGACCATGTGATCATTACCTGAGCTGAGGTGGAGGGAGGCATCATTTGAATAAATGGGCTTGAAGCCAGTAGTTGTCATACCCTCAAAAGGGAAAATGTTAGTTCCTTGAAACATGGGATCAGTTTGCCATTGTGTATTCAATTTAAAGATAGTTGCTTTAGAAACAGACCTGTAAATACAGAGAACAAACTGATGGTTGGCAGAGGAGAGGGTGGGGGTGGGAGTGGGAGTATGGACAAAATGGGTGAAGAGGAGTAGGATACAAGATTCCATTTATGGAATAAGTAAGTCATGGGGATAAAAGGTACAACATTAGGGAATATAATCAATGGTATTGTATGGTAACAGATAGTAACTACACTTGAGTGAGCATAGCATGATATATAGACTTGTTGAATCACAATGTTGTACACTTGAAACTAATGTAACATTGTGTGTCCATTATACACTTAATTAAAAAAACATGGTTGCTTTAAAAGTTGGTGTGAACCAATTCATTTAGCAGATAATTGAGTGCCACCAGTTGGTGTTTTAGGTTGCTTGGAGGCATTACTTTTAATCCAACTCTAATAAAATAGATTGATTTTGCAAACCTTAAATGATTTCTACCTCAGAAATAGCTCCCCTTTTTTCTCACTTTCCTGCATACAGTCTGTCTCTTCCTGGATTTTTGCTCGTCTCACCTAGTCCTATAGGGAACTAATCCTTTGGCACCCCCAAAGGTTATTAGGAGTAGGATTCCTAAAAATCTTTTGAGGCTACAATTGATTGGTTTTGGAGCATTTGTGGGTGACTACCTGTGTCTCCTCTGTCCCACTCTTGGTCTCTGTGTCTGTGCACATAAATTTAACCACTGCTCATGGCATAGATGTATGTAACTAGAGTATAGTAATCTCTAGGATGAATCAGTTGAAGCTAGTGTGTGAAAGAAGTTATCTGATTGCTTTAAAAGGGTTACTCTTTTCAGAACACCAGGATCTAGCTGGAGCAGTTTGTTTATGGTGAAAATTTTCTGGTATACATTCCTAGAGATGCTTTTCTACAAGGCTGATGAATCGAAGAACCACTAAAATAAGGGTCCATTCTAATATGTAGGCGTGTACCAGTAGGCCAAAGGCCCCAATTATTTGAATATTCTTTCAGTTTGGTTTCTTTTTTTTTTTTAGTTTTTGATGTGGTGACCCACGATCCATTGTTTTCGTATAACACCCAGTGCTCCATGCAGTACATGCCCTCCTTAATACCAATCACCGGGCTAACCAATCCCCCCTCCCCCCTCCCCTCTAAAACCCTGTTTGTTTCTGAGTCCATAGTCTCTCATGGTTCATCTCTCCCTCCGATTCCCCGCCCCCTTCATTTTTCCCTTCCTTCTCCTAATGTCCTCAGTTTGGTTTCTTAAAATTTCAGTTGCAATGGGTGTTTCCAACTATAAACTCTGAAATATTCATTTTACCTCAAAAAACCAGCAATTTTATGATTGGTAGGTAGGAATAACATAGATAACATGTAGGCTAGACAGTATTTTTGGAATAGCAGCTCTTTAATAAAACTGCTTTATGGACAGAGTTCCTTCTTATTGTCCATGTTATGAATAGGAGTTTGTTACTCTACTCTTGTGCTTCAAGCTTTTTCTCCCTCCTTTTTCCTGTTTATCATACTTCTGTAGTTTAGTCTCCTTCTTTCCCACTTTCAATGAAAAATTTTAAAAGATAACTTGTTTAAAATTAATTTGAATACTTTATCTTTCTATTTGCAAGGGACATCAAGAGTAAAAATGTGCTGTTGAAAAACAATCTGACAGCTTGCATTGCTGACTTTGGGTTGGCATTAAAATTTGAGGCTGGCAAGTCTGCAGGTGATACCCATGGACAGGTAAGGATAGTAACTATAAACTGTAAGAAAAAATAATCTTGTCCCATATTTTCTTAGAATGGCACATCTAGATTGAATTGATCTAAAATTACTGTGATGGTTATTAAATCAGCATCTAATATAAAATGACTCTCTTAATATGTTAAATTTACTGAGGAAGACATTTTCATGTGGTGGTGAAGGACTGTTAGGAACTCAAGTAGTTTAGATCAATCAATTCATAAAACAACTTAGACACATGTCATGGGATTCTATTTTTAAAACTAATCAAGTTAGACTCCAGCACACTTAAGTAGACCTCATTCTTAGGGAGTTCTTAGTAATAACACAGTAGTTTTAATTTGTTAATTCTTTCATCATCCTAAGAGGAATGGCAGAACAATCAGTTACTGTTCATGCTACTATGTATTAATATCTATTGCCTGATTTTTCCACACAACAATTACAGTTTCTTGCTTCTTGGTCTTTAGTGCTTCATTAACTCTTTAGCCAATTTTACAGCTTTTCTTTGAATTCTCTCCAGAGTTCAGAGCACTTGCAAAGCCCTGAGCAAAGAGCCTAATTAACTCTCTCTAGTTAAGATTTGTACAAAGAGCTCTGAACAATGGGAATCTTTTAAAAAAACATTATCCATATATTTTATTCTCAGAAACTGTGAGGCGAGGAAAGGTGCTTTCACGCCTACAGGATCACCTTTTTATTAAGAAAACCAGTTTGACCTGAAAGGTGACATTTCCTTACAAAGTTGGCATGATTATTTCTTCATCTTTCAAATCATGGAAATTACTTGGTTATCTAATTGTCAGCTTTCATTTTCCCCAGTATATCCTATTGACCTCCAAGAATAGTTATTAAAGAATCACAGCATAACAAATTTTAGCAATACTGACTGATGATACAAGAATTTAGTTTACAGCAATGGTCAGCAGTCAGAGTTCTAGAAAAGTTGATACCAAATGTGTTTGGAAATGAAGGCAGTCCTATGGAGTATATTGCGGAGGAGGGAGATTGTGCAGGAGGCCCAGGGAGCTGACTTGTGTGATTATCATAAAACTAAATGTGGGGAACCGTTTAATCCTCTGGCACTTCATAACCCTCTTCCCCCCTTTTCTTAAGAAAAAAATTTGAGACTTATTCCTATCTTTTACTGTCCTCTCAGTTGGTTTACATGAGGAGGTAAAAATAATTACTTATTACATCACTGGTTACTTGACTTTAGACTTCTTGGACCAGAAAATTTCAAAATTCATGTTATTGTACATTTTACATATATAAAAATAAGATTTTTATCTTATTAATTTACAAAAGAGAGGACATTTTACACTAAGAAGGTAGTTGTCACTTTATAAGTACTTTGGATGGCATATATTATCTTTTTTTTTTTCTGCTAAGAACTTTTTTTTCTTATATTCAATTAGCTAACACATAATAATACATCATTAGTTTTTGTTGTGTTCAACAATTCATTAGTTGCATATAACACCCAGTGGTCATCACCACATATGCCTGCCTTAATACATTTATCTTTAGGAGAAAAGTAAACTTTTGAGAAATGCTTGCTTATAGTACAGTTAAAGATGCAAAAAAAGCAGAGCTACTGTTTTTTTCTTTCTTTTAAGTGTTGTTATTAAATGAATTAAAAACTTGAGCTTTGGAGTCTTAGTGATCTATTCCCTTTTTTAGACATTTCTATTGTATGTGCGTTCACAGATAATTGTCTAACTTGTAATCTAGAGATCAGTCACCTGAGGATAGAGCTTTTTGGAATACCATTATCTGGCCACGCCCTAGATCTCCAAAAACTCAATTAGAATGTGATCCACCCAGCTATCCTATAAGAATTTTTTAAGCATTCATATGTGAATATTGTCAAGCACCAACCAAGGCTAGCTATAGTAGCTTAGTAACCATAGTTCCAATACTAAGAAATACCAAATTGTTAGGGACAGATATAAAGAATTCCAAGGCAGAATTCATGAATGAATAAATATGTACACGTTGTAGAAATAGAACTTTTAAAAGTTTATCCATTCTTTACTTGGCTAATTCTTTTTAAGTTTTATATTACTACTTTTTGTTAATAAAGAAAGAGAAACCCTCAAAAATGAGTATTCTTTTTTTTTTAAGATACACATTTCAAACAGGATGCGAAGGTACAATTGAGAAGTATAGTTTTCTTGTCCTTGTCTCCAACAGAACCACCATTGTTTTTGTGATTACTTCCAGAAAGGGGAAAAAATTCTAAGCCAGCGCCAGCATAATGTTTGCTGATATATTTATTAAGTGTATCCAGAAAGGATCTCAGTATATATACTGCTTTGTTCCTTGCTGTACAGTGTTTTTGGAAACTTTTCCGTATCAGTCCAGATTTATTTCATGTTTTTTCAGAGCTGCATAGTACTCTGTTTAAGAAATCCCTGCTGATGGAAACTTCCCATTTCTAGTGTCTTGGCTGTTATTACTTGAAATGGAATACAGTGCTCCTTGACTCTGTAGTCCGGTGGTCATAATTTGGTTACCTTACCTGATACGATAGCAGACCACATTTGGTTTTGATTCTTTTTACAAAACCATAAAATGTTAGTTCATAAAGTTAATGAATGAGTACTCTTTGCTTTCAACATCTTTTTCAGGTTGGTACCCGGAGGTATATGGCTCCAGAGGTATTAGAGGGTGCTATAAACTTCCAAAGGGATGCATTTTTGAGGATAGATATGTACGCCATGGGATTAGTCCTGTGGGAACTGGCTTCTCGCTGTACTGCTGCAGATGGTAAGGGAAAAAATATTTTTTTTTTAAAAGATATGCCTATTGTCTACTACACATATATGAAAAGGGATGATTATACTCAAAAGGTAATATTTCAAAGTACAAAAAACTTTTTTTAAGTAGACTCCAAGAGGTAGTGGCTTAAATGGAATTCAGGAGGCGGGGGATGGGGGCAGGCTGGAGAGGGAAGGTATGGGCATGTATTGATCCTTTACCATTGCCATGTATCTTGCACTAGGCCCTTCACATACCTTTAGCTAATTTCCTAAAACTCCTCTGGAGGTAGTTACTATCTTAGTTTTATACATGAGCAATTTGAGGCTCAAATTTTAAGTAGAAATTAAGCAGATTGCCAGTTTTAGCTTCAAGGTGGTAAATGGTGAAACCTAGATTTGAAACTCTGATCCAAATGTAGGGATAGGGCTGCCACTTTGGTAGGTCCTGCGGGTCCTGCCTGCCCCCAGGTTGCAAAGTCAACTCTTTTGGCAAGAGGAGATAAAGGAAGAGTTGGGGGATTTTCCCTTCAGGATACTCAAGGCTGAATCTATTCATCACTCCCATGATGTCAATACATACTTAACCAGATTGAATTTACAGTCCATCCTCCAGGGCACAAAATTGAGCATGCCTTTGGATATACCACAGGTTAAATTCTGTCTCCTTACAGCCTTGAAAGTCTGAGCTGATGTAGACGTTATTATGAACACTAGTTATATTCTCTTGCACACCTTGGTTCTAAAGAATTATTGTTTTTGTTATGTAAATCCTTGTTCAAGTCCTATAAATATTTGCACTGATCGATTGATAAGAAGCTTGCATACTATTTTCCTGGCGTGACAAAATTATAGTGTGCTAGATACTATCTTTAGTGCTTCTCAGAAGTTCTCCATTCTCTTCACTTGTGTTACAGTACTTTTTTTTGGACGTGAAAATATAAAGCAGACATGTTGACAAATGTCAATTAGCTTGATCGTTTTAATTTATAATTACGTAAAAACTTCCTACAGATTGTGAAAAGACCATAGAAGAAAGTTGTGTAGAGTATTTAGACCAACTTAACGTATATTTATGAGAATACTATGTTTTCTGAGTACTGTAATGGTCTCTCAGTGTAGGACAGACTACCTCTGGTATATGAAATTTGATTTGGGGTACTGTGCTTTTAAAGGGAACTTAGTAGAGTGCTCAGGAATGGATAGCCATTCATTCTTCTAAGATTGGGGGTTTGGCATGGGGGTGGATCCAGACCTAAGAAAGTTTGAAGCAGTTTGGATATAATTCTAGCTTAGAAGTCTAGAGGAAGAGTAAGCTGTTCAGTGTAGTTTGGCTCAAAGTGGAAGAGGAAGTACATTTATTATGTGCATTTATGGAAGCAGAAATAGGTTGGATGGTAGATGTTATAGGAAAATGTATTTTATAAGAACTTTAATAATATGAACTCTCCAAAGCCAACCATTGGATATGGTGGTATAGGGGATATACAAGGCCCTGCCCTTAAGCAATGTATAGTTTAATTAAGGGAATAAAATATATCCTGGACAATTGACTCTAGAGTAAGGTAAGTGTGAATTGCCTAGCTTCGTGCTCAGTACATAGATATTCAGTAAGTTATTTTGGACGAATGTAATACCTGAGGAATGTTAAGAGAGTGTTAATGGGAGTTTAGAGGAGTGAAAAATGCTTTGTTTTGGGGTAGAACGGTTATCAGGGAAGATTTTATGAAAAATGAGAAGGACAGATATATATATATATTTTAAAGATTTTATTTATTTGAGAGAGAAAAACACAGCGAGAGAGGGAACACAAGCAGGGGGAGTGGGAGAGGGAGAAGCAGGCTTCCCGCGGAGCAGGGAGCCCGATGTGGGGCTCCATCCCAGGACTCTGAGATCATGACCTGAGCCGAAGGCAGATGCTTAACAACCGAGCCACCCAGGAGACCCGGTGCTGATATTTCTAAAATGCTTTGCATGTGCTGTGAAATAATTGCAGAGTCAGGGATTTCTGACCCTTAAGTCAGAAATTGGGGCAGGAGGGGACAGTGTGAACATTGCTCAAGTGAGTACTTTAAAATTGGTTGATGGCTAATTGTTGATGGTTCAGTTCAGTGACTCTCAGACTTTAATGTGTACTGAACTCCTGATAAAGTTCCTGTTGACTCAGTAGGTCTGGGTTGGGGCCTGATGCTTCTATTTCTTGCAGGCTACAAGTCAGTGCCAGTGCTGCTGAGCTGTGGACCACATTTTGAATAGCAAGAGTTAAATAGACATTTTAGAATGTCAGTACTCTTGAGTCACTGGAAATGCTTAAGCGGAGACGGACTATCCAGGCATCAAGGATTCTTCCATTTGGAGAGGCTGGAGTTAGACGTCCTCCTTTACGATTCATTGTTTATAACTTATATCCTATCCAGGAGTAGGAGTATCTGTACAACGTTTAGGTCCATATACAGACCCTTTACATGCAATTGCTCTTTAGTGAACGGTTTCTGTCAAGGGGAGACAGCACAGTGATTGAAAGCACAGACTTTAGTGGCAGAGATGGATTCAAATTCCACTCTACCACCTAACAGCTGTATGCCCTTGTGCAAATTATGGAACTTTTCTGAGCTGCTTTCCTATCTGTAAGATAGAGGTAATGTCACCTTCACTCTGTGGAGGTGTAAAATAGAAGGAAATAACATATGAAGTTCCTAGTCAGGGTAAGTGCTTATTAAATATTAGTATTAACTTGTAACTACATTATCCTATTTGAGTATGCCTAAGAAAAAAGGAACAATTTATTTTGTTGAATACATTTTGTCTGTGAAGGCAGATTCTGAAGGCTAGTTGGGAACCCTATTTGGAGTATGCTGGTGATTTTTTTAAAAACGATTTTTGGCAGCTTTTGTGAGGAGGCCGTGCGACTCTGAGGTACATAATTCCTCATGCAAAACGTGTAGAGGGTTAGGATGTGTCACAGAATAAAGATGGTTATAAGAGACTGACCCCCAAATTGTCAGATGGAAGCACCACTGTTTACAGTCTGATTTGAATTGTCAGAAGTACTTAAAGGGATATTATAGCCTCGATTTGCAAATATTGTTGGTTCCCTGTGGTCCTATCTGTGTATGGAGATAGGCATATTCCTCATACAGTAGATGAGAAAGCTCCTTATGCAAATTTAGCAGGCTTATGCCAAATTGTAGAGTTTTTGATTTCTCCTAAACTAGCATTTGGGTCATAATGTGGTAGAAGTAGTTGAGAATCTTTTTATCTCCTGTCATTATAGCATTTAACAGTTGGGAAAAGGTGATACAGAGTATGTTTCAGAAAGGTTGTTCCAGTTTGGAAGTCAGGAAGATTTGAATTAAAATGATTTTTTTTTTTTTCATTTTAGGACCTGTAGATGAATACATGTTGCCATTTGAGGAGGAAATTGGCCAGCATCCATCTCTTGAAGACATGCAGGAAGTTGTGGTGCATAAAAAAAAGAGGCCTGTTTTAAGAGATTATTGGCAGAAACATGCTGTAAGTTAGCTTTTCATTTGAAATTCCAATAAAATGCTTTTCAGAGGAATGATTTCTATCTCTGCACACTTCTGGGACGATTTTCTGGGGAGGTTATCTTCATATGGGATATTGTCAAGAGTCTACAAACTACAGAATTTTAGGGCTATGAGGGAAGATGAAGTCATTAAACCTAAGGGGCTTGCATTGCTATGGTCCTGTGTTTGTCTCTTGTTTGGAGAGCTTCCCAGGGAAAGGAGTACCTGACTCTGAGCATGTGGGAAGGTGGGTAACCTTGATGATCACCAGCTTCCCTTAAGATGGTATTTTTAAAGTAAAGCAGTTTCTGCTCTCTCTGTTTTTGATTTGGGACTGGACTTTGTTCAGGTCCTTAAGAATGCTCTAAAACTAGAGACTTAGGTAGGTGAAGAATGGAACACTATTGCCCTGGTTATTGTGGTCCAAATATAACTGGAAACATGGATTAAAAACCAGGTAGAGAATCTCAAGGATGCTTTTCTAACCTTTTTTTCTATTTAATTGCAAGACAGAAATGCCGGTATTAACTAAGAAAACAATAAAAATTGTTTTTAAAAAAATTAGCCTTGGTTTTGAGTCTAGATCAGGGGTTAGCATTGAACTGACCTGGTTTATATGCAATGGCTAGGGATTTTTGGAATTAAAAAAACCTAATTACCTCCTGTGATAGTCTTGGATGCTATAAGAAGTTTGATTTTTCTTAGTGCTTTTCGTCCATTTCATGCATACAATAGATACTCATAAGTGAATGTTGACACATAACTTGGCTAATCTTGAAACTTTGACTCACAAAAATAATTTCTTTATGGACATTTTATCGTTTCCTAATAGAAAACAAAATCTGCTACAGTGTTTGAATATGTTTTTCATTTTTAGGGAATGGCAATGCTCTGTGAAACGATAGAAGAATGTTGGGATCACGATGCAGAAGCCAGGTTATCAGCTGGATGTGTAGGTGAAAGAATCACTCAGATGCAAAGACTAACAAATATCATTACCACAGAGGACATTGTAACAGTGGTCACGATGGTGACAAATGTTGACTTTCCTCCCAAAGAATCTAGTCTATGATGGTTGCACCATGTGTCCACAGTGAGAAACAGGACTCTGAACTGGAGCTGCTAAGCTGATGAAACTGCTCACAGTTTATTTTCTGTGAGAAATGAGTAGGAGGAGGTCTCCTGGACATGTCAGGAAGAAGACCCTCATTTAAAAATGTGGCTCTGGGAGACTTACAGCATTGCCTGCAGCAGAGACGTGAAGGACATGAGACTAAGAGAAGTTGCAGACTCTATAAAGAAACTTTTGAAAAAGTGTACATGAAGAACGTAGCCCTCTCCAAATCAAGGATCTTTTGGACCTGGCTAATCAAGTGTTTGAAAACTGACATCAGATTTCGTAATGTCTGTCAGAAGACACTAATTCCTTAAATGAACTACTGCTTTTTTTTTTTTAAATCAAAAACTTTTCATTTCAGATTTGAAAAAGGGTAACTTGTTTTTATTGCATTTGCTGTTGTGTTTGTATGAATGACTATTGTAATGCCAACACGACACGGCTTGTGAATGTTTGGTGTGCTGCTGTTCTGTGTACATAAACAGAGGCATCAGAGTGGGGTACAGGAGAGAGGCTTCCAAGCATTACTTTAACCTCCCTCAACAAGGTATACCTCAGTTCCACGGTTGCTAAATTATAAAATTGAGAACACTAACAAAATTGGAATAATAAATCGATCCATGTTTTGTAACAAGGTATTACAAATTCACTGTGTTATTTAAGAAAAAAAGGTAAGCTATGGTCAGTGCCAACACTAAGTGGCCATTCATTAAGCAGTGTTTTAGCTTTTCTTGTGCTAGCTTGTAATTTAAGGGAAAAAAGTGTTTTTTGAAATGAAAAAATGATGTCATTTCCCCCTTTTTCCCATGTTTTAAAGCTTCACCTTCTATCCAGTTCCCAAATTATTGCATATTTACCTAAGTATTTTTTTAGGTGTGCTGTGTTTGGGGAATATTTGAAAATTTAAAGCATGATTTAAATTTTTTAAAGTGAGCTGTGACACTGGAAAGCTCTTCATTTTTATTCTTTTAAAATAGATTTTTTTCCTATTTATGTATGTAAAATTGTAGTGTATTTCTTTTCACCGAACAGTGTGTGGGACATTCTTTATCACTGTTTAAGGATCACCTCAGGAAGTGTCATTACCCAGAATTCCTCACTCTCTGCTTTGAGACTTGTAACTTTATCACTATATTTCTGCTTGGTGCCATCTTGTCAGAGTAATACTTTGATGTCTGTGATATGTAAAGAATTATCCTAGGATAGAGGTTTTAAATTTTAAGCACAGATTTCAAATGTTACTGCTTTAAAACAAATCAGGGATAACAAGTTATACTTATAAACTTAAAATATGCAATGACATTTAGAGGTAACCGATGTTGATATAGGTAATAGAGCCTCGCCTCCTCCTGCAAATTGCTTTCACACTATGACTTTTAGGATAGTTGATTGATGCCTTATCCTTGATAAGAAAATGGAATTGATGGTAGGTAGGTGCCAAAGTGCTTTTCAAAACAATACTGGATTAGAATATAATTGGATTGTTCCTCAAATTTATATAGGCCAAAGTAAAACAGTAATTTCCTGAATTTCTAAATTACTGACCAACAAATAGCCAGTATTATGCTACGTACTTTCGTCAGGTCATTTTAAAATCCATACATTGATTTTATAAAAGAATTTTTTACATGTCACTATCAGGAGCTCACTGTGAATGTATTACCTTCATATGGCTATTTAACCACACAGTACACTACATTTTACATATAATGTGCACTTAATCTCTGGGAATAATTATATTATTTATAAATAATGCATAGGTCAACAGACTCTAAAGCAGGGAGGGAAAGAAGAGTAATAGCATTGTTGTCTGCGTGCCACACACCATGCAGAACTTTGTGCTCTTGGGTCACATATGTACCCAAGTTTTCATTGTATTCCTAAAGAATTCCCTTTTCAATGTTGAGTTCACCTCTTTATTTCGAAAAGTACTTGACATCTCAACTGATTTGGTTTAACTTCCACTTTGAAACTAATCAAGATGGGAAAGTGACAATGTTCACACATAGAAATTGTCCATCTCCTGAAGACTAAGTTCTACCTGTTCTAAACATTTAATTTTAAAACTAAGAAAAAATCAAATCAAAACAAAAACAAGGAATATTATGATGAATGTTTGGCTTCTGTGAGCACTAGTGATAAATTTTATAAGATCAGTTATTCAAAAGATAGTTTTCTCTTCATGTTAGAAAAAATTTTTAGAAATCCTGGGTATTGTACTTAACTCTAGCTAACCAACTTTAAGACTTGTATCCTTTTGAAAACTATATTAATAGAAAAACACTTTTTATAAGCAGTAAAATAAGAATGTTCCAGTGACTACCTGTCCTGATACCTAGTCTTGTTAAAACTTTTCATTTGCAGGGCATTTTCAGGTTTGGTTTACAGTCAGCGCAGAGTGGGCAAGCTTACAAAAAGTTTGAGCTGGGATACTGAAAAAAAGAAAGATCAAAGAATGAGAAAAACGATGACTTCTTTGTTTTGGGGTGAACTGAGACCCCAGTAATTTTTTCCTCATGTGTATGGTGCTCCTTACGATTCGTCTTGTATTTTGCCTTTCTGATACCCATCAGAACTGCTGCTCTAACTTCCACTCTTTACCTTGCCCAAATCTCCATGTAAGGAATGCTTTATGATCAACTGCCATAGGACTGATGGATTAACCAGTGTTTGGCTTTATTCAAAGTCTATGCCCTGCACAGCTCTTGTATGTATTTTAGATGCTAGGACGTTTTTAGCATGTGAAGTGTGACTCTTGTTTGAATGTTTATTACAGGTACCTTGTGAATTCCAGAACAGAGACTGTGCCTCAAAATTGTTGGTCCCATGAATTTGCACTACCTTTCATGGTGATGTTTTGAAAATGCAATCAGGAAAAAACCCCAAGAAGTTTGGAATTTAAAAATAGAATCATCTATCATGAAATTGAAAAAGAACCTCTTCTTCCTCCTTTCCTCAATCCTAAGTAACAGCTACATTTAAGTAAAATGCAGGCGGGTAGGGGAAAAAAAACCCTGGCCAGATGATAAGTTTAAGTGGAATTAAACTTAACTATTAAAAAAAAAAAAAATGCTTCTCCACAAATATTTTCCAGTTTCTCTTTTTTACCTTTTTAAAAAATTACTTTTTAGAAACATTTGGTATAATGTGCATAAAATTATTTACTGATTTATGGGCAAAATGATACAAGTAGCATCTTGATTGAACATCATTTACCTCAGATATTCAACCAGCAGTACATTTTTTATGCAGTCTCAATCCATATCCTATTTGTTACCTCTCAAAATATTGGTAAGCAATTATTTTAGCTTTACTCTGTATTTCTTGTCAGTGTTTTGGGCACAGGTTGTTGTACTACTGTCAAATTGTACTTGCTATTTTTTTCTGCAAGTATTTAACAAAAAGTTAAAAAAAAAAAAAAGCCCCATAAAACCCCACCTTGGATAAGTGATTGTTAAATATTGTACAATAAAATGTATGCTATCCCCATTCCATCCCCGAGTTAAATAAAAAAAATGAATATGGTATGATTTGCTTACGCAGTTTTTCTTTAGCTATACATTTTTCTTAAAAAGGGGAACAGCAGCTTTGTCATTTATGGCGAGGCTCACACCTTGAGATAGGCAAGAATGGGGATGGTGGTGAAAAGGAAGTTTGTCAAGGGTGGCGTTTCCCCCCTTTACCGTCTAAGCAGATTGTATTCCCTGCAAGGTATGTATATTAGTCCTGCCAGTTTTAGGAAACCAGAGGCTAGCAGGCATTAGTTACACCTTGTCTTTTCATATGGCAACAGAAAAATGTGGCTTAGGAAATTGTCATCAAATATACAAGCCACTCTTCCTAAAGGATATTAACTAGTTTACTGACGGAATGGAAGAATTCTGGTATTTTCACTTAGGGTAATCAGTAAGAGTAATCGTCAAGGAAGCTAGCTTTCATTTACATTTTTAATGTTGCCAAGGCTTTTGTTTATCGTGTGGCTTTCAAAAGGGATGGAAAGGGATGGAAAGCCCCACAGGAGCACTGTGCCATAGTTCACACCAATGGATTCTCAACCCGCACTGCTTTCTAAACCAAGTGAAAACACAAACTAGGATGGAATATGCACTGAATCGCTACCGAAAGACTGAAATTGTTTTCCACAGCATGTTCTGCTAAACTGATTTTTTGGGAAGTTAATACATAGTATATACTCAACATACATAGCATTAGGATATGGTACGTTTGGACCAGCAAGTTTTAATTCCTCAGAGCCATTCACCACATGAACTGGAGGTGTTTTGTTTTGAAGAAGATCCTGTTTTGGATAGGGTACATGGAAGGGTCACGTGAGTCAAAACTGCACTGAAACCTCTAACACTCTTCCTCACCTGTTTTGCTAACCTTTTTTCCAATTTGCGTTAAGAATTGTTTCACTGAAAATGAAAACCCACCCTGTGACTTACAGTTTTCTAATCTGTATACTGGGTGTTGGTGGATCTTCTGCAGGTCTTCGTAACCAGGAAGGCACATGAGAGCTTTCAGCCTTGTAGTGGCATCTTAAGCTAATAATTTGCAGTCTTGAAATAAAGTTGTTTAGATGCTTTCACAGTGAGTGCCATTAAGGCAGATAATACTTCCCTAAAATAGTTCAGAAAATTTTCTTAAAGGGAAAACTCCTAGCTCAAGTGTAAAATCCTTGCTTCCAGTAGCAGTGATGCTACCAATGCTAACTATTTTGGCAAAATATCCCCTAAAAATCTGTAGACTATTGCACAGAACCAGTATGTAAGCCTTACCTTTACTGAGACACTGCTGAAAAGTAAATGACAGTGATCTGAAGACTTAGAAGGCAGGGAAGGAACAGCTACGTCTGCAAAAAAATAGGTTGAACTGGAGAGCTACTTTTTTACGCACAGAAATATTATAGTCCAATCTATACCTGATACTTCTTGAAAACCAGATAAATCACTTCTTAGAGCATACTTTAAAAAATCCGTGGCAAGAACCAGTTAATGAATTTTAGTTCTTGATAGTGGGGCTTTGGTGTCAGTCAAACCTGAGTTGAATTCCAGGGTCTGTCAATCATTCTCTACCTGTGTGATTTTGAACACTGCCACTATGATGTTAGTTTTCTCAACTGTAAATAACAGTCCCTGAATATCACAGGGCGTTTGATAGTTAAAAGGATTATGAACACAAGGATGGAGACTGCCTTTTGAAAACAATATGCAATCAAATATTCTTGAATAAATGAAGTCACTAACACTTGGCAAATGCTTATTAAATTTCATTCTAAACAGATACCTGGAATTAGTTCTTGGAGTCCTGAATTTTATAAGGTTAGCATTTCTACATTCCCTTTAGGGATCTACTTTTTGATACAAATAAATTTAGTCAACAGTGCCAAACACTTCCCATTAATTGTGGGAATGGTTTTCCAGGCATTTCCTAAAGTCCCCGTTAAAAAGACAAATTCTGCTCCTTTGGGGCCTAGGAGAGGCCCAAGAATTTTTTTTTTTTTAAACATTTCATGAAATCTTTAATGAAACTGGGAAGAATTTGCCTTTTAAAAAATTCTACAAGGGATTCTTCTGTAGATGATATGATTAAGTACCACCTTTTGAGAAACCTGGAAGAAATTCATGTTCAAACTTCTCACTTGTTTCTTCCACGTGAACTATCTTCTGCCAAACTGGTCAGTCTCCTGAACTAGAAGACCTGGGTCTGGGGTAGAATCCAAAATTTCCATGGATAGAGAAAAGAGAATGCGGCACCTTCCAGTGGACCAAAAGATTCCTCAGTACACCTCAACTCTTACCATTGTTTCTTTACTGCTTTTAGGATTTGTAAAAACACTTGGCTGCTGGGTTGAAATGAACTCTTCAAATATACCGCATAAATACTTGACAAGTGTTAAATAAGCATATGGTTCACTCCCTAAAACAGTCACATTTATTTCTTTGCACTGCTACTTACAACATAATCTAAATCACTGGAATTATAAATCATGTAACTGCTCATGATTCAAAGGCAAGACACAGTCAAGACACTACATGTGTAACAGTCTCCCATAAATACAAAAATACAGATTTATAAATATAAGAAAATTTAATAACATATCTTGCTAAAGGACAATAGCTTTGAGTTCCTTACAGAAGAATGCCTGAAACTCCATAACTGAAGCCACTGGTTATATTCATAACCAGCTGAGTGAGGATGTTGCCCACTGCCTAACATCTGTAGGACAGTTGGGGTATTTCTGCAAAGCATTCATAATTTGAGTATTATCCAAAAGTAGTTTCATCAGCTGGTACTCTCTCTGTGTATTTACCGAAGTCCTTTCCATGGGCCTTATTAATTCTAACTGTTGTAAGTGTTCAAAAGCCTGGAAGATGAAAGAAATAGTTTAGGTTGAATAGGGGAAGTAAAATAATAACGTTAATCCAGAGAACAATTAGGGTTGTGTTTAACTGTAGAACAGAGTGCCAGGAAACAAAACTTAACAGAAATCAGTAGGGATCAAAAACAACTCTCATCAACCTCATAAAACTTCATCTATCAGGTGAGGCAGTGTCAATATATAGTTACCTGTCCCTGAATTGTTGAATGTGAACAGGGCAAACTCTAATTCAGTCTGCACAATACGGTTTTTCTTCCAAACCTCATTCTGTACCATTATCACCTGCTAGTACTTAAGGGCTTCCAGTTCTCTCTATAAAAATCTAACATCTGATAAGACCAGTACTTTAATTACCTAGGTTATTCAAATTTGCATTTACATTCTCTTTCTAGTTTTGTAAGACTTTGCTACGTAGAAGTTTAATACAGCTGCAAAAAAAGCCAGAGGCAGGAAAGACCCCTAGGAGTACACCCAAGCCTATTCAGCTGACCCTATAAATAAATGATTCAGCAGAGTGGTATGGGCATGAAGGAAAGAAGACAGCCTCCTTTTTCCCTCTGAAGAGCATGCCACCACCTGTCACAAAGTCCCTTTCCTCCATCTTCCCCCCCTTAAAAGGGTTATGATCTGTTTCCTCTCACCTCTAATAGTCACGTATTATGTCTTTTCTAACCCTGATTGTTGTTTTAGGTATTTTATTGGTGTATGAAAAAAAAAAGAAGCCATTAAATCATGACATGGTAACTATTAAATATTGACCCAGTGAAACACATTCTGGAGCTTTCTGTTCTTACAACCACACTGTAAAAAATATCATTGGAATATAATCTTTATGTATCATAAAAAGTCTTCTGATGAAAAGAGAAATAACACCACCACCATTCATTTCTGAAAATGAGAAAATACCAGAGGCTGCAAGTATTATTGGGGCTGAATAAAATTGAGATTTAAAATATTTCTAGGCAGCAAAATACTTTATTTAAAATGCGGAAACGAGCAGGTACAAAATACAAATCACTCACAAGAATTTAAATGTTCATGTAACCCTTCGTACTCACAACCTCCACAAACTATGACTGTCAGACAGACATGGACATGAGGAAGGGGAAAAAACCAACCTCCAGTAGGCTGAATACATTCCCTGTTCTTTTAAAGAAATGGTGATGCCCTGTACTCACATTTTTTTATTTGGTACAAGAAATAGAATTCTGACCATTAAGGCCTATAAAGGGTGATAAAGGACTTATGGATCCATTGCTAGAAAGAAAGAAAGGAAGAGAGAAAGAAAGAAAAAGAAGGAAAGGAAGGAGGGCAGGAAAAAAATAAAGAAGGGAAGGAAAGAAAGGAGGGAAGGAAGGAAGGATGGGAAGGAAAGAAAGGAGGGAGGGAGGGAAAGAAAGGAAGGAAGGAGGGAGGGAAGGAGATGCTTTTCCCCATAAAGTCCTCTAGAGCTGCACTGTCTAGTAAGGTGACCACAGAGGGCTACTGCTATTCGTGGAACTTGATTTTTAATTTTATTTGTTTATTAATTATTAAATTTAATGTAAAATTTGATACTCAAGTCAATTAGAAAATTTTAAGTTCGTTTGGAATAATTCAGAATGTAAATCTACTTCAGCTACAAATTTTATGAAATCTAAAGAACAAGTATTTCCAATGAATATTTAGTGAATTAAGATCGCTTTAAGTGTAAACACACATGAAATTTCAAAAACTTAATAAACAAAACAAAATAAAGTATAACACAATAATTTTCTGTATCGATTATAGACTAAAATGGTTTTGGTATATTAGGTTAAATAAAATTTGTCATTAAAGTTAATTTCACCTTTTTAACTTTTTGTTGCTACTAGAAAATCCAATATTACACTATGTGGCTCACATATTTCTAAAGGACAATGGTACACGCTAATGAAGTTCCTCAAGTTTTAAAACTCATGACTTAACCAATCCCTAATAAAACTTTGTATGTCCTCACTAGCCCATATTTTATCCTTTAGTTTCTATTAATGGCTAATATTGTCATTTTTATCTTTTTACTGCTAAGATTATAAAGCCAACCTTTGGGTTGTACAGGGACAGAATTTTATTGATGAACTGTAATGTATAGTTCTTTGCACAATGCAGTGCTAGAAACAGACAGTAGAGGGCAGTATACTTCCACAAACTGGGAAATACCTGACTGCTTTAGAATTATTCAAACGTTCCATTTTGAGATAATTTGTCTGTTATGCAAAAAAAATTTCTATGATAAATACCTAATGTATCAAAATTAGAGTTCAACTATGATATATACAATCAAACTGGATGTAAAAACATACCTGTATGCAGAAAAATAACAGTGAACTTAAATCTTACCTTCATGACAACAGGTTTCTCAAAATTATAAACAGAATGGGCCTTCCTTTGAACAAACTTCTGAAACTCTGGACAGAAAGCAATAACAACATTAACACCCTCAAATAAGCAGTGAGGTAGAGTCAGAAAGAAACCAAAGTCTCATCTCACCATTATAGACCATTTGAAAGTTAAAGGGCTCCTCTTCATAGATGTCATTTAAATGTTTCATTGCTATTATAAGACAGATTTCCAAGACTGACAGACCTATAGTAAAAGGAAAACGAATTATGAGTTGTATGTTAACTTACTGATCCATAAGATTGAAGTAACTGTCCTCCAAATAGAATAATAAAGTGAAAGACCATGGTTTTGAGGGGTGGCAGGAGATCAAGGTCTCCCCCAGGTTCAAACGTGTTTCAGTCACTATTACTTATACAGTCCTAAGCAAACTGCTCCACCTTCCTGGGCTTAGCTTTCATATAAGCAAACTAAGAATCTTCTTAAGCTTACAGAGATGTTATAAGGATTAGAGAGAATACTATCAAGCACTTATCACATGGCCCATAATAAACATAAACTGACACTGCAATTGTGTACTTTATTTATTTATTAAAATTTTATTTATTTGAGGGGCGGAGAGGTGCAGACCCCCCACTGAGCAGGGAGCCTGACCCAGGGCTCGATCCCAGGACCCTGAGATCATGACCTGAGCCAAAAGCAGACGTTTAGACTGAGCCACCCAGGCGCCCCTGCAATTATGTACTTTAAATCACGTAGGGTCCTTGATTATTCAGAGAAACCCTAAACACCTGGAAATTGTATCTATTTTTTTTTTTTTCCTGGAGAGAAGAAAATTCATTAAATTCTTAAAAGGGATAGTGAACCTTCAATGCCAAGGCTCTTTAGTAGCACTTGATGCAATGTGAATGCCTGCAATATAAGTCTTAGCTGGATTTCCAATGTAGCAAGGGAGGGAGAGCATCGAGATTCTTTCACTTTAAATGGGAGTGATAATACCTTTTGCAGGGCTTAGTTAAAGGATGTATGGATATAAAAGTATTTTGTGTTATACCCAATGTTAAGTATAATTTTGAAAGAATTCCATTATATTAACTTAAACTTATAAAAAACTAATTAAGCAGGCTTCTCACCATGTACAATATTTGCTTTAGAGTCCATGCTACACAACTGGTTTGCCTCCATCACATCTGCTGCAGTCATAAACGGGTGTGATGTTGTTACACGATTTAAAGCAAGCATCTAGGGAAATGTGGATTAGAAAAACATTTACATGTTTACTTAGGCATTCTGGAGATATTACTGAACAAAATTTCTTCATTTGGAGTCTATTCTTATGGAAGAGTTAATATTAATACTTGGGAAAGGTATTCTCATACTTGGCTCTATTAAAATATAGTATTTCAATACATATGCTATGTAACTCTATAAATGTAAAGCATAAAAAAAAAAGTTCTTGCTGTTCTCTCTACCTCTTCCCACTTGCACATCTTATTTGCAATTCCTCAAAAGAAAAACACTTAAAAAGGAGTAGAGCAAGAAGAGATCCAAAATAGGTAAGAATGCTATTCAAAAGTTATTTTGATTTCATGGGAAAATGGAGTAGGGAAGTACCTGAGCTCACTTCCTCCCATGGACACAAGATTGAAACTACATATAAAGCAACTCTGAGAACGCTCTGAAAACCAGCAGCTGAGGAGTCTGTGTGTGTGTGTGTGTGTGTGTGTGTGTGTGTTTGCTCGTGCACGAACGCACAGCTGGAAGGTATTTTAAAAAGCTACACTGAGAAGGGTAAAAAGAGGCAGAGATGTGTGGCTGGGGTAGGAACCAAACACCCAGTGCAGCGACCCGCAGCAGGAGGTATGGCGGTTCTTCCTGAGGAGTGAGGGGTTCACACCCTACATTGGGAACCCTCTGCCTTGGGTATCTGCACCAGGAAGACGAGCCCCCATAATGTCTGGCTTTGAAAATCAGTGGGGCTTAAATCTGGGAGAGCCAGAGGGACTACAGGAAATGGAGACTCCATTCTTATGGGCCCACACAAAATTTCAATTGCTCAGAGGCATAAGTTTCAAAAACACCTGGGCCATACATAAAGTATACTAATTTAAGGTATACATAGTGCTGGAGGGACAGGGATCTGTAGGAGCTTTCTTTGGGAATGGAAGTACTGGCAGCAATATTCTCGTTTTCCTTCAGCCAAGCTAGTTAGATGCTTGGAAGAGCCAGTTGTGACACTATCCATCTACCTTGTTAGCACCACTATCCACACCAGGGGCATTCCTCTGTGGAACTGCACCATACGAATCGCCCACCTGGTAGGTACCGCTTCCAAATAAGTCCTACCCAAGGAAAGGGGGGCCAACCCCACCCACCAGCAAGCACACAAGAGTCATGGTGGGACCTCACAATGAGCCAGAGGGACTGCCCTACCCACCTGCCCTCAGTGGCCGCAGCTGGGCTTCTCAGCCACCTGGGCTGGGCCAGCTCCACATACTGGTGTGTCTGCAGTAGTTGTGGTGAGGCATTGCCACCATTTGGGCCAGGAACCAGCCCTGACAAGTGTAACTTCAGCAGTAGTGGCCCAGTGACAAAAGAGAGGTGCAAGCAGCCCACATGAAACAGCCCTGAAGCTCCAGGTTCTAGTGACCTGAAAGATTGTACTTCTGGGCTCCAGAGGATGCCCTCTACATAAGGCCGCTACTTTCAAGACCGGGAGACGGAGCTACCTAATATAAACAAACACAGAGTCAGACAAAATAAGGAGACAGAAGAGTATGTTCCAAATGAAAAAAGACAAAACTTCAGAAAAAGAACAATGGAGTTATTTAAACAATCTGCCTGATAAAGATGTCAAAATAACTGTCATAAAGATAATCATCAAATCACCACTTGGGAGACGTGTGGATGAACTTAGTGAGAACTTCAAAAAAGAGACAAGAAATAGAAAAAAGAATCAATCATAGCTGAAGAATACAATAACTGAAATGAACAACAGATTAAAAGATGCAGAAGAATGATCAGCAATCTGGAAGACAAGGTAATGGAAAGGACCCAAGCTGTATAGCAAATAGGAAAAAGAATTTTAAAAAATGAGGATATGTTAAGGGACCACTAGGACAACATCAAGCATACTGACATTCACATTATATAAGGGGTCCCAGAAGAAGAAGAAAGAGAGTAAGGGGCAGGAAACTTATTTGAAGAAATGATAGCTGAAAATTTCCCTAACCTGGGGAAGGAAACAGACATCGAGGTCCAGGAAAGGAAGTACAGAAAACCCCAAAGAAGATGAATCCAAAGAGGTCTACAACAAGACAATATTCAAAGTGCTGAAAGGAAAAAACCTACAACCAAGAATATTCTACAAAGCAAAATCATCATTCAGAATTGAAGGAGAGAGAAAAAGTTTCTAAGATAAAGGAATTCATTACCACTGAACCAGCCTTACAAGAAATATTAAAAGAACTCTTTAAGCAAAAAAGAAAAGGCCCTAAGAGGAAATTTAAAAATTATGAAAGAAACAGTTTCACTGGTAAAAGCAAACATATAGTAAAGGGAGGAGAGCAATCAATTATAAAGCTTGTAGGAAGATTAAAGAGTAATAAAATCAACTGTATCTATGATTAGTTAAGGCATATACTAAATAAAAATATGTAAAACATGCAATCTAATACATAAAATGTGAGAGTGGGAGGAGAGTAAACATTAGTGCTTTTAAAATGCTTTTTTTGTTTGTTTCTTATGTAGGATCCATACCCAGCATGGGGTCTGAAGTCACAACCCGGAGATTGAGATCTGAGACAAGATCAAGAGTTGGACCCTGGACTGAGCCACCCAGGCGCCCCTAAAATGCTTTTGAATTTAAGCAACTACCAAGTTAAAATAGACTGCTAACATACAGTGTTATATATATAAACCTCACGGTAATCACAAACCAACAACTTAAAATAGATACACAAAAAATAAAGAGAAAGGAATCCAAACATAATACTAAATAAAGTCACAAGGGAAGAGAGCAAGAGAAGAAAGGAACAGAAAAGAACTATAAAAACAACCAGAAAACAATGAAAGCGCAGTAAGTACATACCTAACAAAAACCACTTTTAATGTCAATGGACTAAGTGCTCCAATCAAAAGGCATAGGGTTACTGAAAAGATTAAAAAAACAAGACCCATCTATATGCTGCCTACACAAGACTCACTTCAGACCTAAGGATATATACACACTGAAAGTGAAGGGATGGAAAAAGATATTCCATGCAAATGGGGGGGGGGCGGGGAAGGCCAGGGTAGCAATGTATACAGACAAAACACACCTTAAAAAAGACAAGGACTGAGGGTTCTAGAGGGGAGGGGGCTGGGGGGGATGGGTTAGCCTGGTGATGGGTATTAAAGAGGGCATGTATTGAATGGAGCACTGGGTGTTATACGCAAACAGTGAATCATGGAACACTACATCAAAAACTAATGATGTAATGTGTGGTGATTAACATAATAAAATTTAAAAAAATGAAAAGAAAAAAAAAGACAAGGACTGTGATAAGACACAAGAAGATCATACAATGATAAAGGGATCAATCCAATAAGAGAATATAACAACTGTAAATATAATGCACCCAACACAGAAGCACCTAAATATATAAAGCAAATATTAACAGACACAAAGGGAGAAATTGACCGTAATACCATAATTTTATAATTATAATTACATGTTATAATTTAACAACTCTTACATCAATGGACAGATCATCCAGTCAGAAAATCAATAAGGAAACACTGGCCTTAACAGACTAGCCAAATGGATTCAGCAGATATACACAAATCATTCCATCCAAAAAACAGCACCAAACACATTCTTGTCAAGTATATGTGGAACATTCTCCAGGACAGGTTACATGTTACGCCAGAAAACAAGTCTCAGTAAATTTAGTAAGACTGAAATTGTATCAAGCATCTTTTTTGAGCACAATAGTATGAAACAGGAAATTATTCACAAGAAAAGAAAACTGGAAAAAACCCCAAACACATGGAGACTAAACAACATAATGAGTCAACAAAGAAATCAAAGAGATAATAGAAAACTACATGGAGGCATATGAGAATGTTAATACAGTGTTCCAAAATCTCTGGGATAGAGCAAAAGCAGTTTGAAGAGGGAAGTTTATAGTAATACAGGCTTACCTCAAGACACAAGAAAAATCTCAAGGTAAGAATCTAATGTTACATTCAGAAGAACTAGAAAAAGAAGAACAAAGCCTAAAGCCAGTACAAGGGAGGAAGTAGTAAAGATCAGAGTGAAAACAAATTAAAGAGAGATTTAAAAAAAAAAACAAAATCAGAAAAAACATCAATGAAACTAAGAGCTGATTGTTTGAAAAGATAAACAAACCTGACAAACCTTTAGACAGATTCATCAAGATAAAAACAGGACTCAAAATCAGAAATAAAAGAGAAGTTATAACTGACACAACAGAAATACAAAGGATTATAAGATATAAGAGACTACTATGAAAATCTATATACCAACAAATTAGACAACCTAGAAGAAATGGATAAATTCCTAGAAATATACAATCTTCCAAGACTGAATCAGGAAGAAACAGAAAATCCGGATACTAGTAACAAAATTAAAACAGTAACTTAAAAACTCCCACAGGGTGCCTGGGTGGTGTAGTGGATTAAGCGTCTGTCCTACTCTTGGTTTCCACTCCGGTTGTGATCTTAAGGTCCTGAGATCAAGCCCCGTGTCATGCTCCCCACCCACACGGAGTCCGCTTGAGATCCTCTCTCCCTCTGCCCCTCCCATTTGTGCTTGGTACCCTCTCTCTCTCTCAAACAAATAAACCTTTAAAAAATAATAAAAATAAAAACTCCCAAGAAATAAAATTCTAGAACCAGATAGCTTTACAGGTGAATTCTCCCAAACATTCAAAGAGTTAATACCTATACTTCTCAAACAATTCCAAAAAACTGAAGAGGAAGGAATGGCTACGAGGCCAGCATTAGCCTGATACCAAAACCACTACAAAAACAGAAAATTACAGGCCAATATTCCCAATCAAACTGAATACAATACATTAAAAGGATCATTCATCATGATCAAGCAGGATTTATTCCAGGGATGCAACGATGGTTCAAGATCCACAAATCAATCAGTATGATGCACCACATTAACAAATTGAAGCATAAAAATCATATAATCATCACAACAGATGCAGAAAAGCTTGGCAAAATTCAATATCCACTCATGATAAAAGCACTTAACAAAGTTATATAGAGGGAACATACCTCAATATAATAAAGGCCATCCATACATGAAAACCCACAGCCAACATCATAAAAGCTGAAAACTTTTCCTTAAAGATCAGGAACAAGACAAGGATGCTGACTCTCACACTTTTAATCAGCATGCTACTGGAAGTCCTAACTGCAGCAATCAGACAAGAAATAAAAGGCACCCAAAGTGGTTAAGGAAGAGGTAAAACTGTCACTATTTGCAGATGACATAATATTAGGATAGGAAATCCTAAAGACGTCACCAAAAAATCATTAGAACTAACAAATACTTCAGGTAAAGTTGCAGGACACAAAGTTAATATATAGAAACCTGCTGTGTATATTAATAAACTAGCAGAAAGAGAAATTAAGAAAACAATCCTATTTACAACTGCATCAAAAAGAATAAAATCCCGGCGCCTGGGTGGCTCAGTCGGTTGGGCGTCTGCCTTCAGCTCAGGTCATGATCCCGGGGTCCTGGGATCGAGCCCCGCATCGGGCTCCCTGCTCGGCGGGAAGCCTGCGTCTCCCTCTCCCACTCCCCCTGCTTGTGTTCCCTCTCTCGCTGTGTCTCTCTCTGTCAAATAAATAAATAAAATCTTAAAAAAAAAAAAAAAAAAAAAAAAAAGAATAAAATCCCTAGAAATAAATTTAACCAACCAATGAGGTGAAAAACCTTTCTTCTAAGACCTATTAAAACACTGATTAAAGAAATTGAGGGTGACACAAATAAATGGAAAAATATACCATGCTTATGGACTGGAAGAACTAACATTGTTTATGTCTGTTCTACCCACGTAATCTATAAATTAAATGCAGCATTTTCCACAGAACTAGAACAAATAATCCTAAAATTTGTATGAAACCACAAAGGACCCTGGAAAAGCCAAAGTGATCTTCAGAAAGAAGAACGAAGCTGGAAGTAGCACATTCCCAGATTATCTATACTACAAAGCTATAGCAATCAAAACAGTATGTTATGGCATGGAAATAGACACACAGATCAACGGAATAGAAGAGTGAAACCAAAAATAAAGCCACACATTTATGGTCAATTAATCTATGACAAAAAAAGGCAAGAATATATAATGGGGAAAAGACAGTCTTCAATAAATGGTGTTGGGAAAACTGGACAGCTATATGCTGAAGAATGACACTGGACCACTTTCTTATACCATATATAAAAACAAACCCCAAATGGATTAAAGACCTAAATTAAGGCCTGAAACCACAAAACTTTTTAAGCAAAAACAAAACACTGCTCAGTAAACTCTTGGGTATCTGTCTCAGCAATATTTTTTTGTAACTGTCTCTACACGTGAGGACAACAAAAAATAAACAATTGAGACTACAAATACTAAAATACTTTTGCACGGTAAAGGGAACCATCAACAAAACAAAAAATCAATCTAATGACTTCTCCCATATTTGCAAATATATCTGATTGAGATTAATATCCAAAATATATAAAGAACTCATAGAACTCATTATCAAAACCTGAAACAGTTGGATTAAAAAATGGGCAAGGAGCTGAACGGGCACTTCCAAAGACATACAGATGGCCAACAGACACATGAAAAAATGTTCAACATCACTCATCATCAGGGTAAGGCAAATCAAAATCATAATTAGATTACTTCACACCTGTCAGAATGGCTAGTATTAAAAAAGGTAAACACAACAAGTGTTACAAGGATGTGGAGAAAAAGGAACCCTCCTGCTGTTTTGGGAATATAAATTGGTACAGCCAGTATGGAAAATAGTATGGAGATTACTCAAAAAGCTAAAAATGGAACTACTGTACAACCCAGCAATTCCATTTCTGGGTATTTACTCGTAGAAAACAAAAACACTAACTCGAAAAGATATTTGTACCTTTATGTTCATTACAGCGTAAAATTTACAACAGCCAAGATATGGAAGCAATCTACTTGTCCATCAACAGGTGAATGGATAAAGAAGATAATACACACATACATACACAATGGAGTATTACTCAGACATAAAAAAAAGAAAATCTTGCCATCCATGACAACATGGATGGACCGAGAGGGTATCATGCTAAGTGAAATAAGTCTGACAGAAAATGACAAATACCGTATGATTTTACTTACATGTGGAATCTAAAAGTAAAACAAAAACAGATTTGTAAACACAGAGAACAAACTCATGGTTGCCAGAGGGGAGAGGGGTAAAGAGATGGGTGAAATAGGTGAAAGGAATCAAGAAATACAAACTTCGAGTTTTAAAATAAGTCAGTCTCAGGGATGTAAAGTATAGCAGAGAGAATATAGTCAATTATACTGAAATAATTTTGTAAGGTGACATATGGTGACTATACTTATCGTGGTGATCATTTTGTAATGTATAAAAATGTCAAGTCACTATGCCGGTATGACTGAAACTAACATATATTGTATGTCAACTGTACTTCAATTAATAAAACAAAAACACTATTATTCAAAGCCCTAGACCAAACAAAAAAGGCAGACCTGTGACTTGTATAAGCTTTTTTATTAATTGTTACTGAACAATTAACCAGTTCAGGTTAGTGTTAAGTGATAGAAGTTACCTACTTTATATTCAACTGTACATAATAGAAAAAAATTAAAAACCAAATTATACCTCATGTAGCTAGTTGCCTTTCCAACAATTTGAAGATTTCTTTAAGTGTAATTTTCGTAACACTTAAATTTAGTCATTAAATAGGGTAAGCAGAGTTAGCAGATGAAAATGTATGATATTTGGTTAAATTTGAATTCCAGCTAAAAAATGAGTAATTTCTTAGGTGTAATTAAGTACCATGTAAAATTGAAGAAATATTTATACTAGGTATAAATCTCCCAGGTAAACCAGGGCCCAGGGTCCTGAGTTGAACAGAAGAGTTTGGAAATCCTTTTCCTTCATTCCCCTACTGGGAGAGACCTGATACACAGTAACTCCTTCTCTTACTCTTTCCTTTTACTGTAAAATGCTTCTTACATAAAAAGGCAAGATAATGCTGTACTGGATATCTACGACTACTTCCTCAGCTTACAAAATATAATCTTATAGGATCTATTTCTTCCCCTAGTTGGATTCTCTACTCTTCTTCATACAAAAAGCCATGTTGTTATACTTCTACTACGTATGTATATATTCCTAGACAACAGAGAGTAATTTCCAAATTTTATATAAATACCATATTGTACTTCTACAACTCTCTCTTCACTGAACATGTATTCTGAGAATTTATCATATTGAGGTATCACTTCTAGTTCATTCATTTTTTCTATTGTATTATATTCCTTTATGTATACTCACAACTTAATTATTCTTTCCCTTATTGATCGATATCTGTCATTTCCCTTTTTTGGCAATTATAAACAAGGCTGCTGCAAATAATCTTGTACATGTCTTCTTGTGCATCTGAGTTTCTCTAGAAATCTAATTTGCCACAGTACCTAGACATATTTACACTACTAGCAGCCATAAATTTTAATAGTCGCAGACATTTACTATACCATTAGACATAAACTTACCATTAGAAATAAACAAATTTCTATATACTAACAATGAGCATGTTGAAAACATAATTAAAAACAAGATATCATTTAAATATGATATTTACAAAATACCAGTTCCAAAGAAAATTAAATACTTAGATATACACTTTAAACATACACAAAATCTGTGTGGTAAAAATTATAAAATGATGATTAAACAAATCAAAGAAAAACTAAATAAAAGGAGAAATGTACCTTATTCCAGATTGGAAGATTTGATGTAGTAATCATGTTAATTCTCCCAAAATTTATCTGTAAGTTTAATCAATTCCCATCAAAATACAATTACCTGGTGAAATAAAATGAGTGTAAAAATAAAATGAATACAAACCAATAGCATGTGTAATGACCGCAGGTTTTTGCTGACATTGAAATGCTTTTGTAGTACTTCTCGCACACTTCTATCTTCTGTGAGACACTAGAGAAAAAAAAAAAAAAAATCAAAACAGATAAGGAACAAGGCAGTTTAAAAACTACAATGTGCCTCACTAGTTGGTGTACCTCATTAACTCTGATATTCATTCATTATTAAATAGGTGTTGGTTTTATTTTGTAGAATACAAAAATCAAAATGAAATTTCCAGTCTATTAATTTTCTTCTTATCCCTTTATGTTAATTAAAATACACAAAAACAAAACATAATACCTGCTACCCCAAACTTTCTGATCTAAAAAGGGAAACTATACAGTCATACCAGTGGGATGATCAAAACTCAGCACAAAACACAAGAGAGAATAAGAGTTACTATATCGGGGAACACAAGGTAAAGCAATACAAAGAATGCTTAAACTATATGAGTCAATAAGGTAAAAAGAAAGAGTATTCCAGTTATAGGGAACAGCAGGAGCAATGAAGGAAGATCGTGGCATACTGACAGAGTTTCAATTATTGGCAAAGCGATTTCATGGAAGGACAAGGACAGAAAAACCTAATTGTGGGCCATTGCAATTGTCCATATTAAGAGACAAAAAGGGTCTGAATTAATAGTGTGAATAGAGAATTAAGACATTTATAGAAGACATGGTCTGATGCAGAGTCAAATGGTGATGTGTGGAGAAGCAAGGGCTTGAGAGAGGGAAGAAAAAAATCAGAAATGATATTTTGGGGACAGAACATCCCAGGATGAATGAAGAGTGAAATGTGGTCAAGAAGTGAAACTTGGTTATCAATATTTAAGAACTAAATGGAAAAAGAGCAAAGAGACTGAGAAAGATACTGAAGACTGGAAAATAATCCAAGAGAGAGCAATTAAACCAAGGGAAGAAAACTTTAAGAAGGAAGTAGTGATCAACAATGTAAATTACTTAGTATAATTAAACTAAAATATATTTTGAGAAGAAACTAATCACTTTGGAAATGTGGAGATCAATAAGGTCCTTTGAAAAAGCAATTGTGACTGTAGTGAATCAGAATTAATGAAAAGTAAGGTACATTTGGCATTAAAGAAAAAATTAGATGTAAGGAGAGTAAACTCACAGCTGGCAGAGCCAAAAACAGCCTGGGCAAGATTGACATAAATTTTCAAAAATCATCTGTAAGGAATAAGGATTCTTTTTTTAAAACAAACAAAAAACCCAGGAAACCTTATTTTCTAGAGGTAAAACTGTTATATCTCATACCTCTACTGTAAGTAGATCCAGATTCAAGAATAAGTTCAGTATAATGGAATAAAGTTTTATGCTCTCAATAAATACATTTTCCTAGTTATAGTCCCTATTCCCTTGTCATTCTTTTCAGTATTCTCTTTGACTGTAACAATTTGCTTGCTGTTACTATTGAGAGTACACAAAATGAACACAAAATAATAAAGCAAAGTAATACAATAAAAAACTTCTGGGAATAACTGTAGTCCTGTTAAAACTGAAACTATAAAAAAAAAATCACCTGGAACAAAAATATTGATAAAAGAAATTTTCTCCCTAAGAATTCAATTATTTTTAAGAACAGTTAGTTAATTGTTTTTCTTCTACACGATGCTTCAAAGGGTTAACCTATACTCTGTCTTTCTTCTTGTATTTTTAGAGGTCTGAATCCAACTCCCCATATTTCTGAAAGCTATCCCCTTCTTGCTTCCATAATTACTTAATGTGCTTTAAAAAGAAGTCTAGAAGATCTGTATGTGAGCCATTAAAAAAAATCTCTTGGGCGCCTGGGTGGCTCAGTTGGTTAAGCAACTGCCTTCGGCTCAGGTCATGATCCTGGAGTCCCGGGATCGAGTCCCGCATCGGGCTCCCTGCTCAGCGAGGAGCCTGCTTCTCCCTCTGACCCTCCCCCCTCTCATGTACTCTCTCTCATTCTCACTCTCTCAAATAAATAAATAAAAATCTTAAAAAAAAAATCTCTTAATACACTTTCACCTTGATTCCAACACTATAAACTACTTGGAGATATAAGGCTATTATAATAAAAAACACAACTCTTTGGATGTCTATTATATTTAACTATGATAGTCATTGAAGATATTAGATCTTGGGTTTTGAAACACTAATGAATTTCTTATTTCTCTGTATTGAAAGCTCCCTTATAGTTGGCTCAGGAAATGATGCAAGGGAAATAAAGACACAGAATCACTGACTGACATCACCCCTTATAGGAACATGGGGAAATTCCCAGAAACAAAGCAGACCTCCCCTGTTATTCAAGGAAGCTGAAACATTAACTTTTCACTGATGAACACATGAGTAGCAGCTGCAGAAACAAGTTCTTATTGTACTAATTGTACAGTTTGCTTGGCTGGTGCCCTCTTCACAGGCAGATTCTAAGCAGAATGTAACAGAGTTTCACTGGTACCTCAGAACTCATGATGCTCCAGGGATAACTCAGTGGCAGCAGTATATGTACTAAATCTCCTAGTCAGTTCCTGCTCAATCTTCTCACCTTCTGTTAACTAAAGGGAAGGTTATGACAGTAGGTAAATGTTCCTTGAACTTAGCTATAGTACTTTGGGAGAATTTCCTTTGAGGAGAATTAGTTATGATCCTTTAAAATGCTCTTTCATTCAGGGATTTCTCCTTATACTGCCATGCTGGGATGGTGTTTACTCTGTTTAACTTACTTGACTCATTTGAGGTATGGCTAAAACATTCAAGTTAGACAGGATGTCCAGGTTCAACCATATCCTGAAGATACTTCTTGGATGAGATTCCATAGGCGACCTGTTATCTATACCATTGTTTTCTGTTTGTTGTTTTTTTAAACCTGGGATCAGAAAAACTTGCTGGGTAGTCAGTACTGAAAGAAAGGATAGCTCCCTCAATGCAACCCCCACTTTCCTGGGCAAGGCTTCTGGCCATGGTGCTGACATATATTCCAAGTGAAGCACATCCATTAGCATACCAAAGGGAAGTGGCAAGTGAGGATGATGATACAGGGAACAAAATACTAGAACTAAGACACAAACTCCAGTGGTATTACTTCTACATTATAAAAGAACTGCAAGATTGTAAAACAAAGAAAGAAACAAAAAACCCCAAAAAACAAAAGGATAGTGCTCACATTCATTTCTACCATCTGCCCCTAAATTCAGTGATACAGGATCAGCAAAAAAGGACCAAAAACCTAAGGGCTAGCCACCCTCTGCTGAATGGTTACCATTTTCCAAGTCATCCAGAATTATGCTTCACCAGTTATCCCTTTCATCTAACTCCTTTATATACCCACTTGGATGCACAGAATGCAATATTCTGTGAAGGACAGAAAGATTGGTACCAGCACTGTATAACCTGGGCTATGTAGTCATCTTAGGAAAAGAAAGGGAGCAGGGACAGAAATAAAGAGTCCTGGCAAAGCAAAGACATTTAAATACTATGAAAGACTGCATTTGGATCTCTAAAGAAGTCAGAAAAAAATACTGTTGTAACAAGATAATCAGTTCAGGAACTGTAGAAGGTAAAAGTCTGTAAGGCACTGAAAAGTGGATTCAGAGGCCAAAGATGCAGAGCTTGTTCCACTCCAGACCTAGGTAAGGAAAGGGACAATGTGGGGGTACCAAATATAAAGGTTTCTTAAAGAACAGAATCTTATAATAAGATGGAGTATCAAAAAACTTCCCTGGGCTAACAAATATCTGAGTCCCAGACAGGATTAATCTGGGGAGAAGGGGAAAAGGAAAAACCCACACCTAATTGTATCACAGCACAATCTCTGAATTTTAAGGATAACCATTTTTCCATTCAATTCTGTATAGTTACACTACAAAATAATACAAAATTGTCAATCAGAACAATATGCAAAGTTTGAACTCTTTATGTAAAAACAACTTCAGTATATATATATGTTTGAAATGCTATAAATCAAATAATTACTCTGTAGTGTAGTATAAGGAAGGAGAATGGGCATGGATATAAGGGAAACTTGTACGTTTTACCATGTATTCTTATACACTGATTAAATTTTGATCAGTGAACTTTTAGTAATCTCTACACTCAATGTGAGGCTTGAAACCACAATGCCAAGATCAAGAGTTGCATGCTCTTCCGACTAAGCCAGCCAGGTGTTCCCTTGTTCAGTGAACTTTTAATTTAAAAAAATGAAAAGTGACAAAATTAATAATGCTTAGATGAGCAGACTATATTTTATAATCAAAACAAGAATCAAGTTTTAGTTATGCAAGATGAGTAAATTTTGGAGTATAACAACAGTAAAAATGTGACTATGGTTAACAATACAGTATTGTACACTTGAAATTTGCTCAGAAGACAGCTCATACGTATTCTCACCTCTTCCCACAAAAGAAGAAAAGAAAAACAAGAGATCTCACCTCTTCCCACAAAAGAAAAAAGAAAAACAAGAAAGAAAACGGTAACTACTGAGGTGATGGATGAGTTGAATAGCTTCATTGTGGTATTTCATGATATACATGTATATCAAAACATCAAGTTGTACCCTGAAACATATATAACTTTTGTCAATTATACCTCAACAAAGCTGGGAAAAAATAAAAAATTATTTAAGAACAAAATAAATGCAAAGTTCTCACTTTTAATTTGGTATTGATATTTAAGATTAAAATCATGACTGCTTTTCAAATCAGTATTTGTATATCCTTTGGGTAAATACCTACTAGTACATTTGCTGGATCGTAGGGTAGTTCTATTTTTAACTTTGTGAGTAACCTCCATACTGTTTTCCACAGTGGCTGTACCAGTTTCAATTCCCACCAATAGTGTAGGAGGGTTCCCCTTTCTCCACATCCTCACCAACATGTGTTGTTTCCTGTGCTAATTTTAGCCATTCTGACAGGTGTGATGTGATATCTCATTGTAGTTGTGATTTGTATTTCCCTGATGATAAGTGATGTTGAGCATCTTTTCATGTGTCCATTAGCCATCTGTATATCTTCTTTGGAAAAATGTCTATTCATGTCTTCTGCCCATTTTTTAACTGGATTATTTGTTTCTTGGGTGTTGAGTTTGATAAGTTCTTAATATATTTTGGATACTAACCCTTTATCAGATATGTCATTTGCAAATATCTTCTTCTATTCTGAAGGTTGCCTTTTAGTTTTGTTGACTGTTCCCCTTGCTGTGCAGAAGCTTTTTATTTTAACGAATTTTTTTCTTTTAAGATTTTATTTATTTATTTGAGAGAGAGAATGAGATAGAGAGCATGAGAGGGGGGAGGGTCAGAGGGAGAAGGAGACTCCCTGCTGAGCAGGGAGCCCGATGCAGGACTCGATCCTGGTACTCCAGGATCATGACCTGAGCCGAAGGCAGTCGCTTAACCAACTGAGCCACCCAGGCGCCCGAAGCTTTTTATCTTGATGAAGTCCCAATAGTTCATTTTTGCTTTTGTTTCCCTTGCCTCAGGAGATTTATCTAGTAAGAAGTTGCTATGGCCAAGGTCAAAGAGGTTGCTGCCCGTGTTCTCCTCTAGGATTCTGATGATTTCCTGTCTCACAGTTAGGTCTTTTATCCATTTTTTGAATTCATTATTAACATAAGCCAAATAACGGAAAGAGCCCAAATGTCCATCAATAGATAAATGGATAAAGAAGTCATGGTATGTATATACAACAAAATATTAATTAGCCATAAAAAAGAATGAAATACTGCCATTTGCAATGACGTGGATGGAACTAGAGAGTATTATGCTAAGCGAAATAAGGCAGTCAGAGAAAGACAAATACCATACTATTTCACTAAGTGGAATTTAAATGAAACAGATGAACATGGGGTAAAAAAAAGAGAGGCAAACCAGGAAAGACTTTTTTTTTTTTAAGATTTTATTTATTTGAGAAAGAGAGAGAATGAGTGGGAGGGAGGGAGGAGAGGCAGAGAAAATATGAAACAGATTCTGTGCTGAGCACAGAACCTGATGCAGGAATCGATCTCATGACTGCAAGATTATGACCTACGCCAAAACCAAGTTGGACACTTAACCAACTGAGGCACCCAGGTGCCTCCAGACTCTTAACTATAGAGAACAAACTGAGGGTTGCTGGAGGGGAGGTAGGAAGGGGTTGGGTTAAATGGGTGGTGGATATTAAGGAAGGCACTTGTGATGAGCACCGTGAGTTGTATGTTAGTGATAAACTGCTGGATACGACACCTAAAATTAATATTACATTGTATATTAACCAACTAGAATTTAAATAAAAACTTGAAACTACAAAAAAAAATTAATAATTACTGCTCTGACATAAAACAATATTCTTAGAGCCAGTGAATACAGACTTTGCAACTTTAATTATCCAAAGATCTAATCATCCTTATCAGTATTTAATATCATAGACCAGTTTTTCCCAATTCTTTCAAAACCAAGGACTCTAAATTATTTTCTACTTTCAGAAGACCCATATTTCCGAAAGATTCTACCATGTGAGATTTATTCAACAACACTGTTTTTCAATTGTGCTATTAAACACACTCCCACACATAGACTCTCTCCCTTCTCCCTGCCAACTGAAAATTCTTGACAGCATAAGATAAACTGATGCTAGTATGTTGAGTTGGTATGACAATAGCCTATATATGTTAGGCTATTCAATTTAAGCATAGATAAATTTACAGAGTCCACAAGGTTTAGTAAACCTTTAAATCAACATGCGAGTGTGCCGGGGTAGAAGACCCTGAGGGCTCCAGAGACTACAAGATGAGATTCACCAATTTAGACATACAACCAGAGGTGCCAAGCCTAGTTTGACTTAAAAGACCCAATGAGATAAAAGCTGAAATTGTAGGAGAATTAGAGGGGGAAAAAAATCTATACTGGACTGTTAGGTACGAACCACCAAGCTAAAATACTGCTAAACTTGTAAATAATGAAAATAATATTTTTATAATATTCTAAATATTAACAGAATAACCTAAAATATAAGCCAGATTGAAACAGAACAAAAATCTCATTAAAGTTCTTTTGAGAGAAAAAATTTAGGATATGACATTTCAAATGTCTTTTAAAAGAAAATAACACAAAAAAGTGTGTAATTTGTATTAATGCAGTTTTATGCTACAATAACATTAGAAACTTTGTGCTAATTTACAAATTTGTTTAAATTTGTAGGTTTTTATAAGCTTTCAGTGGTATAGCAAGGCACAAAAATTATTTAAAGATTATTGCCTCTGTTCCAAGTTACCTGAACATTCTCATTCCACTTCTCAGTGAAGATCTTGTCTGGAAATTCTGCAGGTAGAGATAATTGTTCTTTAAATATTTTAAGATACTGTGGAAAACCAAATGAATTCATTAAATGTATCTGCCGGTGAGAAAATCGTGACTTCACTCTTTTTTCTAAGAGTTCCAAAATATCCTTAAAAACAAACAAAAATCCATATAAGATGCATGTTTAAAAAGAAAAAAACATACCAATATTAGAGGTATACATATCTGAACTACCACTATTAATTAACAATGCTTACCCTATAAAATACAATTAAGCATTTTATGCAAGCCTCCGAAAACTCAAATCATTCCCTTGATATCCTTACAGTTATACAAGCCACTTTTAATAATCCCCTTCTAAGCATGTGTAGGACTGGTGATGTCATGCCTTTTTCCTACTATGCTATTCTCAGTTAATCTTTAACATTCCAAGACCAACAATTGCAAAAAAATTCTATTATTGAATAGTTCTCTGCCACAATAACACCAAGAATTTCAATAAGGAATTTCATACATTGACAAAGAGGAATAAAGATATGTGAAGAATTCAGATTTAAAAAAACAGCAAAATATAGTAAGACTTATTACATTCCTGAAAATTTAAACATCTTCATTGTTTTATGTAACGACGACTCAAGAAGTAGCATATGTAATGGAGAAAAATTCAGTTCACTAAACTACCTATAAATTCAAGCTGAAGCCATGGTGAAATGAAGGAACAAACTATAAGAGAGGAAACTTGCAGGAAAACAGCATGACACTGGTAAGTTAGTCTGTCTTTTGGCTTTTTTACACTGATATTTTAGAAAGTACTTGCATTTGTGCTATTTTTCCTTCAGAAGTTAGGAATCAAGTTTATTGTCATTTTTCTATAAAAGAACTTAAAAAAAAAAAAGCTGTGGTGAGGACCTAAAATATGGATTTTTAAATCTACCCAGATGATTGTCATAATAGCTAGGTTAAGAAACCAATCATATAGAGGAAAGAATTCAAGTGATCAAAATGGGATCATGGGTAGTCTGGAAAAGAAGACAGGAAAGATTAATAGCTTGGGGTTAGTAGGGAGAAAGTGAATGAAAAACCTGGGATGTTTTTATAGCTCAAAGAAAAATACAGTGCAAGCACAATGAAAAGAGAATGAAGTTATGTTCAGAAACAGCAATATTATAAATTTTCTATTAATGAGCAGTTCTAGAACACCCATGTAGGTAGGTGGCTGAAAGGTAGTGCAAACAACACTCTATGCCAGCACTAATTAAGAGCTTGAACTTGGGAATGGAAAGAAAGGTGGAAGTAAAAGATATTTTAGTGGACAGAAATGACTGAAGTTGGCAATGTGGGAATAAAAGGAATAATAAAAAAAAAAAGAACTACTTCCACAGAGTAGAGGCTGTTTGCTAGTAAAGTCACTAATCCATCTATCCTTTTGCTTTTCCCCTATAAACACAGACATACAATAGACTTGAACAATATAGTTGGGAGAATTATACATACAGAATTTTTAAAGGCCTATGATAACACTGCTAAAGAGCAGCTGATTCTTTATCTGGTCCTTCAATGGGTCAGTAACATCTGCCATTGCTACTTCTACCCAAAGAAAGATTTTTTTTTAGCAAGAAGGAAGATGCTTCCTGAACTCCTGTGGTATGACTGCTGCTTTTGACAAAGAGGAATAAAGATATGTGAAGAACCAGGCAGAGGTTCTATGAGGGAGACTTATTATGAAGGCATATATCATAAACTCTAAAGCACTGGGGAAAGAGGACAGAGAAAGACACTCCACAGGAAAACAACACTGGAAGGAAGACTGTTGAAAGATGACTCAGTAAAGCATTTCACTTTTCTAAGAAGGAAACAGCTGTAGGAAAGGAACAGAAGTAAATGGGTCTGACCACAAACCTGCCAAGAATGAAACAGGAAAAAGAAGAATGAAAACAACAGACCCATGGCAGGCACAGTATGAGAAGAGATGACTCTTAAATACCAGTTTTACCTGAATTCAGTAAGAAAATTTATGATGTAAAAGAATATAAACAAAAAAAGGCCTATGTAGCCATCTCAAGTATATAAGGTTCAACATGTAGAAAGTCTTCATAAAGTAATGTGATAGTGACATTGAGACTATGGTTAAAATCATTCTAAGATCACCCCCAAGAAGCAAAGAAGCCACTATCTACTGTGACAGCTTGATAGAAGTAATCCCTTCCATTTCTGGAGATGAATACTTACAAAGATGGGATACTATCATTTTTACTCAATTCTAAGCATTTTCAAAAAAAAGAAACAATCTTAAATATAAAAGTAGAAACTATTAACAATTTTAATAAAATAGTGGTGCAATTAATTTTCTCTTTACTTGCTAATGTAGATATTATACTAGCATAATCTGACATCACATTTTTTTTATTCAGTGATTCCACTGGAGGGAGGGAGCTATTAGTTTATGAGCATGTATGATAAATGTTTTCTTATTTTCTTCAATCTGAGTTGAAAAGTGGGATAAATGCGGAGAGGTGAAGCAAGATGGCAAAGGAGTAGGAGACCTAAATTTCATCTGGTCCCAGGAATTCAGCTAAACAGGGATCAAACCATTCTGAACACCTATAAACTCAACAGAAGATTGAAGAAAAGAATAGCAGCAACTCTCCGAACAGAAAACCAACCACTTTCTGGAAGGGAGACTGTGCGGAGAAGTGAATCCGAGGCGATATTCAGGAAGACAGACTTGGGGTGGGGAGGGAGCCTCCGCCAGCCAGCTACCAGCAAGTGACAGAGCAGCGGAGCACAAAATCAGAAATTTTAGAAGTCAGCTCCGCCAAGGGACGTCACTCCAGTGGCTAAGCGGGTGGGGGGGGGACCTTCGTTGGGACAGTGTGGTCTCAGGACCCTCAGGGTCACAGAAAGACCGGGGGTGCCTGAGCAGGAAGCCAGCTGCAGAGATGGGGCCTAGGAGTGGGCTCTCAGCTAGGGGCTACAATTAACCATGACCCGCGGCACAGTCGGGCCACTACTCCTTCAGCAGGGACCTGACAAGCGGCACATCTGGGGAGAGTCCCCTTCCTCCCCCAGGAGGAGCAGCATGGGAGCGCACTGCAGGAATCTGCTGGGTTTGGAGACTCCAAACGGGGTCGTGTGCCAGTGACAGAGGCGCTGGGTCACAGGCCGGGTGAGCATGGAGGTGGCCAGAGACCGGGGAGACAGGAGTGACTGACTGCTTTTCTCTGGGGGCTCACTGAGGAGTGGGGCCCCGAGCTCTTGGCTCCTCCTGGGCAGAGATTGGGAGGCCGCCATTTTCACTCTCGTCCTTCAGAGCTGTAGGGAAAGCTTGCAGGGAACAAAAGCTACCGAGAGCAAACCGGAGCAGATTACTTGGCCTGCCCCTGGCAAGGACAGGGCAATTCCACCTCGGGCAAAGACATTTGAGAATCACTGCAACAGGCCCCTCCCCCAGAAGATCAGCAAGAACAGCCAGCCCAGACCAAGTTTACTGATCAATGAGAACAGCAGAACTCCAGCACTAGGGGAGTACAGAACATAGAATTCATTGCTTTTTTCCCCATGATTCTTTAGTCTTTCAAAGTTAATTTTTAAAATTATCTTTATTTTTTCTTTTTCTATTGTTTTCACATTTGTCTTTTTCCCTTTTTCAACCAACATCTTATCAATCCCTTTTATAAAAATCTTTTTAAATTTTCCTTTTTAGAATCATAGATTTCTAACCCTTCACTGTAGTTAACCTTATTTTTTGTATACATATAAGTTGTTCTCCCTTTAAAATTTTGGGATACAGTTTCTTCTAACAGACCAAAATATGCCCAAAATCTAGTGTGTGGCTCTGATCTATTCACCAGTCTGATCACATTTCCCCCCCACTCTTTTATTCCATTTCTTTTCCCACCGGGTTTGGGTCTCTTCTGATTGGTTTAGTGTATATTTTTCTGGGGTTGTTGTTACCCTGTTAGCATGTGGTTCTATCATTCATCTATTCTCCTCTGGACAAAATGACAAGATGGAAAAACTCATCTCAAAAAAAAGAACAAGAAGTAGTACCAACTGCCAGGGACCTAATCAATACGGACATTAGTAAGATGTCGGAACTAGAGTTGAGAGTGACGATTATAAAAATACTACCTGGGCTTGAAAAAAGCTTGGAAGATACTACAGAATCCCTTTCTGTAGAAATGAAAAAACTAAAATCTAACGAAGTCAAAATCAAAAAGGCTATTAATGAGGTGCAATCAAAAATGGAGGCTCTAACTGCTAGGATAAATGAGGCAGAAGAGAGAATTAGTGATATAGAAGACCAATGATGGAGCATAAAGAAGCTGAGAAAAAGAGAGGAACAACTATGGGATCACGAGGGCAGAATTCGAGAGAGAAGTGATACCACAAGACGAAACAATATTAGAATAATTGGGATCCCAGAAGAAGAAGAAAGAGAGAGAGGGGCAGAAGGTATATTGGAGGAAATTATAGCAGAGAAATTCCCTAATTTGGGGAAGGAAACAGACATAAAAATCCAGGAGACACAGAGAACCCCCTCAAAATCAATAAAAATTGGTCAACACCTCAATATCTAATAGTAAAACTTACAAGTCTCACAATAAAAGAGAAAATCATGAAAGCAGCTGGGGACAAGAGGTCTGTAACCTATAATGATAGAAATATTAGATTGACAGCAGACCTAGCCACAGAGACCTGGCAGGCCAGAAAGGACTAGCATGATATATTCAGAGCAGTAAAATATGCAGCCAAGAATACTATATCCAGCTAGGCTGTCATTGAAAGTAGAAGGAGAGATAAAAAGCTTTCAGGACAAACAAAAACTAAAAGAATTTGCAAACACCAAACCACCCCTACAAGAAATATTGAAAGGGGTCCTCTAAGCAAAGACAGAGAGCCTAAAAGTAACATAGACCAGAAAGAATAGAGACAATATACAGTAACAGTCACCTAACAGGCAATACAATGGCACTAAATTCATATCTTTCAATAGTTACCCTGAATGTAAATGGGCTAAATGCCCTAATCGAAAGACAAAGGGTATCAGACTGGATAAAAAAACAAGACCCTTCAATATGCTGTCTGCAAGAGACTCATTTTAGACCCATAGACACCTCCAGATTGAAAGTGAGGGGGTGGAAAACCATTTACCATGTTAACAGAAATCAAAAGAAAGCTGGGGTGGTAATCCTTATATCAGACAAATTAGATTTTATTTTATTATTATTTTTTAAAGATTTTACTTATTTGACAGAGAGAGACACGGCACAAGAGGGAACACAAGCAGGGGGAGTGGGAGAGAAGCAGGCTTTCTGCGCAAGCAGGGAGCCCGATGTGGGGCTCAATTCAAGGACCCTGGGACCATGACCTGAGCAGAAGGCAGACGCTTAACAACTGAGCCACCCAGGTGCCCCTGACAAATTAGATTTTAAACCAAAGACTATAATAAGAGATGAGGAAGGATACTATATCCTACTTAAGGGGTTTATCCAAAAAGAAGATCTAACAATTTGTAAATATCTATGCCCCTAACAAGGGAGCAGCCAATTATGTAAGCCAATTAATAACAAAATCAAAGAAACACATCGACAACGATACAATAATAGTAGAGGACTTTATCACCCCCCTCACTGAAATGGACAGATCATCTAAGCAAAAGATCAACAAGGAAATAAAGACTTTAAATGACACACTAGAATAAATGGACTTCACAGATATATTAAGAACATTCCATCCCAAAGCAAGAGAATACACATTCTTCTCTAGTGCCCATGGAACATTCTCCAGAATAGATCACATCCTAGGTCACGAATCAGGTCTCAACTGGCACCAAAAGACTGGGATCATTCCCTGCCTATTTTTGGACCACAATGCTTTGAAACTAGAACTCAATTACAAGAGGAAAGTCGCAAAGAACTCAAATAGATGGAGTCTAAAGAGCATCCTACTAAAGAATTAATGGGTCAACCAGGAAATTAAAGAATTTAAAAAATTCATGGAAACAAATGAAAATGAAAACACAACTGTTCAAAATCTTTGGGATGCTGCAAGGCGGTCCTTCAAGAAACAAGAAAGGTCTCAAATACACAACCTAACCCTACACCTAAAGGAGCTGGAGAAAGAACAGCAAATAAAGCCGAAACACAGCAGGAGAAGAGCAGTAATAAAGATCAGAGCAGAAATCAATGAAACAGAAAGCAAAAGAACAGGAGAACAGATCTACGGAACTAGGAGCTGGTTCTTTGAAAGAATTAATAAGACTGATAGACCCCTGGCCAGACTTATCAAAAGGGAAAAAAAAGACCCAAATAAAATCATGAATGAAAGAGGACAGATCACAACCAACACGAAAGAAATAAAAACAATTACAAGAACATATTATGAGCAACTATAGGCCAGCAAATTAGATAATCTGGAAGAAATGGATGCATTCCTAGAGATGTATAAACCACCAAAACTGAACCAGGAAGAAATAGAAAACCTGAACAGACCCATAACCACTAAGGAAATTGAAGCAGTAATCAAAAATCTCCCAACAAACAAGAGCTCAGGGCCAGATGGCTTCCAAGGGGAATTCTACCAAACATTTAAAGAAGAATTCATCCCTATTCTTCTGAAACTGTTCCAAAAAACAGAAATGGAAGGAAAACTTCCAAACTCATTTTATGAGGCCAGCATTACCTTGATCCCAAAATCAGATAAAGACCCCATCAAAAAGGAGAATTACAAACCAATATCCCCGATGAACATGGATGCAAAAATTCTCACCAAAATACTAGTCAATAGGATCCAACAGTACATTAAAAGAATTATTCACCACGACCAAGCGGGATTTATTCCTGGGCTGCAATGTTGGTTCAACATCCGCAAATCAATTAATGTGATACAATACATTAATAAAAGAAAGAACAAGAACCATATGATCCTCTCAATAGATGCAGAAAAAGCATCTGACAAAGTAGAGCATCCTTTCTTGATTAAAACTCTTCAGAGTGTAGGGACAGAGGGTACATACCTCAATATCATAAAAGCCATATATGAAAAACCCATAGCGAATATCATTCTTAATGGGGAAAAACTGAGAGCTTTTCCCCCAAGGTCAGGAACACGGCAAAGATGTCCACTATCACCACTGTTCTTCAACATAGTACTAGAATTCCTAACCACAGCAGTTAGACAACAAAAAGAAATAAAAGGCATCCGAATTGGCAAAGAAGTCAAACTCTCATTCCTTGCAGATGATATGATACTTTATGTGGAAAACCCCAAAGACTCCACCCCAAAACTGCTAGAACTCATATAGGAATTCAGTCAAGTGGCAGGATATAACATCAAGTACAGAAATCAGTTGCATTTCTATACACCAACAATAAGACAGAAGAGAAATTTAGGAGTCGATCCCATTTACAATTGCACCCAAAACCGTAAGATACCTAGGAATAAATCTAACCAAAGAGGCAAAGAATCTGTACTCAGAAAACTATAAAATACTCATGGAAGAAATTGAGGAAGACAAAAAGAAATGGAAAAAAGTTCCATGCTCATGGATTCAAGAACAAATATTGTGAAGATGTCAATGCTACCTAGAGCAATCTACACATTTAATGCAATCCCTATCAAAATACCATCCACTTTTTTCAAAGAAATGGAGCAAATAATCCTAAAATTTGTATGGAACCAGAAAAGACCCTGAATAGCCAGAGCAATGTTGAAAAAGAAAAGCAAAGCTGGTGGCATCACAATTCCGGACTTCAAGCCCTATTACAAAGCTGTAATCATCAAGACAGTATGGTACTGGCACAAAAACAGACACATAGATCAATGGAACAGAATAGAGAGCCCAGAAATGGACCCTCAACTCATCTCCAACAAAGCAGGAAAGAATGTCCAATGGAAAAAAGACAGTCTCCTCACAAATGGTGTTGGGAAAATTGGACAGCCACATGCAGAAGAATGAAACTGGACCATTTCCTTACACCACACACAAAAATAGACTCAAAATGGATGAAAGACCTAAATGTGAGACAGGAGTCCATCAAAATCCTAGAGGAGAACAAAGGCAGCAACCTCTTCAACCTCAGCCGCAGCAACTTCTTCCTAGAAACATCGCCAAAGGCAAGGGAAGCAAGGGCAAAAATGAACTATTGGGACTTCATCAAAATAAAAAGCTCCTGCACAGCAAAGGAAACAGTCAACAAAACCAAGACAACTGACAGAATGGGAGAAGATATTTGCAAATGACATATCAGATAAAGGGCTAGTATCCAAAATCTATAAAGAACTTATCAAACTCAACACCTGAAGAACAAAGAATCCAGTCAAGAAATGGGCAGAAGACATGAACAGACATTTTTCCAAAGAAGATATCCAAATGGCTAACAGACACATGAAAATGTGCTCAACATCACTCGGCATCAGGGAAATCCAAATCAAAACCTCAATGAGATACCACCTCACACCAGTCAGAATGGGTAAAATTAACAAGTTAGGAAACGACAGATGTTGGCGAGGATGCGGAGAAAGGGGAACCCTCCTACACTGTTGGTGGGAATGCAAGCTGGTGCAGCCAACTCTGGAAAACAGTATGGAGGTTCCTCAAAAAGTTGAAAATAGAGCTACCGTACAACCCAGCAATTGCACTACTGGGTATTTACCCCAAAGATACAAATGTAGAGATCTGAAGGGGTACGTGCACCCCAATGTTTATAGCAGCAATGTCCACAACAGCCAAACTATGGAAAGAGCCAAGACGTCCATCAATAGATGAATGGATAAAGAAGATGTGGTATATATATACAATGGAATATTATGCAGCCATCAAAAAAATGAACTCTTGCCATTTGCAATGACGTGGACAGAACTAGAGGGTATTACGCTAAGAAAATAAGTCAATCAGAGAGAAGGACAAGTATCATATGATCTCACTGATATGAGGAATTCTTACTCTCAGGAAACAAACGGAGGGCTGCTGGAGTGGTGGGGGATGGGATAAATGGGGTGGCTGGGTGATGGACACTGGGGAGAGTATGTGCTATGGTGCAGGCTGCGAATTGTCTAAGACCTGTACCTCTGAAACAAATAACACTATATATATATATATATATATAAAAAGAAGATAGTAGGAAGGAAAAATGAAGGGGGGTGGAAATTGGAGGGGGAGATGCACCATGAGAGACTATGGACTCTGAGAAACAAACTGAAGGTTTTAGAGGGGAGGGAAGTGGGGGGATAGGTTAGCCCAGTGATGGATATTAAGTAGGGCACATACTGCATGGAACACTGGGTGTTATATACAAACAATGAATCATGGAACACTACATCAAAAACTAATGTAATGTATGGTGATTAACATAATAAAATAAAATTAAAAAAAAAAAGTAGGATAAATGCAACAGGCACTAGTGAAACACATTTGAAAAATTGCCTGATATAATAACCTACATAAGTGATGATATCAGTATTAAGCTTTAATTTTCTAATTAAATAAATTTAATTTTAATCAATTAATCAATTTTAATTGATATAATAATCAATTTTTTAATAGAAAGAAAAACTTACCAATCTACATGTAAGACCAATAACTGCTAGTGGAGTCTGTGCAGACTGAGAAATGTCAAACAGATTATAGAGGAGTGTTTGGTTTTTATGATGAGCAAAAAGATCAAATTCATCTAATATGAAGATCACTGGGCAACTACTAGACCGGTCACCTAAGATAAAATAAGAGTTTTATATATTAAGAAGCAACTATACCAACCTTTCTTAAGTTTCCAAATTATTTACTACACTTTAGTTGTTAAAACTCAATTCAACAAACATATATTGAAAACCTACTTTGCATAGGATACTTAGCAATGCCTATACATTTATTCAACAACAAAAAAATTATTCACAGGACAAGATAGCCCTTACGGCCCTCAAGTAGTTCACAGTTTAATTACGTGACTCTAGTAGTTTACTGATGAAAAATTAAGAACATTATTTAAATGACAAGACTGTTGTTTTTAAAAGTATGTAAATACAATCTTCTGTCATCATAAAGTTGACAAGGATCTCTTAACACCTAAATAGACCAAAACACTTTGGGATTAATAATACAGGGAGTCACTAACTTATGAACAAAACTTTTGCTTCAAAAGAGACTTGTTTAGTTAGCAGAAATGCAAACTATCTTCCCAAGTATTTATAATTTTTTATAAATAATCATTAAACTAGGAAATTCAACCAAAGCCACTTTTAACTCCTTCTAACCACAGTTTTTTTTTAAGGCACCCCAACAAAGTTTTAATATTTCAACAACAGGGGAAAGTTCAACATGACTCTGTGAATTCATTTTTCTCATTACAACGGGAGAAACTATAAGGGCAAAAGAATCACTATTACCTTAAGGTTTAAGGCTTTATATTCACATAAACAAGTTAAAAGAAAATCTGATAAGGGGACACTTAACAGATAACAAAACATACAGTAACCTATAGGTCATGAAAACCACAAGGACTACTCAAAGAGTCTATAAACAGAACTATATAATATAGAAATGTAGCATTTGAGGGATGCCTGGGTTGCTCAGTTGGTTAAGCGTCTGCCTTCAGCTCAGGTCATGACCCCAGGGCCCAGGGTTGGAGTCCTGCATCGGGCTCCTTGCTCAGTGGGGAGCCTGCTTCTCCCTCTGCCCGCTGCTCACCCTGCTTGTGCAGTCTTTCTCCCTCTGACAAATAAATAAAACCTTAAAAAAAAAGAAATGTAGTATTTGATAAAATATACCATTATAAATCAATGGGGAAAAGTGGCTTATACAAGATTAATTCTCCACTTTACACCTTATCAAAATAAACTCCCGCCAAATTATGAAATATATGTATTAGATGAAAACAGAAGTCAATGCCTTCAAAATCTGGAGAAAAATACTGATGATACAAAAAATTTAAAATTTCTTTTCAGCACAGAAGTTCAAAAAGAATTCCCATAAATGAGTATGGGATAAACACCACCAAAATAAGGCAAAGAGTCAACAAGAAATACATAAACCAAGAAATATCAGTGTTTAATAAAAATATGAAGTGATGAGCATAAATAGCAGAATAATGCATATCAAACTAAGAGATGTATTTTTTTCTCTTAGGCAGACATGAAAATTAATAATTGTGAATGAAAGTTGAAAAGGTACTCTTAAATATGTTTAGATTTGAAATTGAACTTCTAGGGTAGTTTGGTTCTATTCTTCCTTTTTTCCCTTTCCCCCTTTCTTTCTTTTCCCCTTTGTCCCCTTCCTTCCTTCCTAAGATTTATTTATTTATTTGAGAGAGAGAGACAGAGAGAGCATGAGCAAGGGGAGGGGCAGAGGGATAGGAAGAAGCAGACTCCCTGCTGAGCAAGGAGCCTTCCCGGGACTCAATCCCAGGTTCCTGGGATCATAACCTGAGCCGAAGGCAGACACTTAACAACTGAGCCACCCAGGTGCCCCTATAAGTATTATTTTTTAAATTATTTTTATTTAAAGATATTATTTATTTATTTGACAGAGCACAAGCAGATGGAGCAGCAGGCAAAGGGAGAGGGAGAAGCAGGCTCCCTGCTGAGTAGGGAGCCCAATGTAGGGCTCGAATCCAGGACCCTGGGATTATGACTTGAGCCAAAGGCAGAAGCTTAACAGAATAAGCCACCCCAGGCACCCCTATAATTTTTCTTTTAAATGTGGTACTGTTTAATCCAGAATTCTACTCATTAAAATTTACCCTAGGAAATATCTAAATAATCACCTAAGCATTTCTTCCTAATTATACAAAGTTAGAAATCAAAATTCGTAACTGGTGATTAGTAACTTCTGATTTATTACATTTTAAGTATAGTTAATTTATAAAATAGAATATATGAGAACCATAAAAATGATGGTGTAGCTCACTATTTACTGACATAGGTGCTCACTACATCCTGTTACATAAGTGAACAAGATATACATTATACAATATAGAAAATCATTTTATTCTTATAAAAAATTATGTCCATCTGCATCAGTGATACACTGCAGGTGAATAAAGACATGAAACCAAATGTTAACCGGCATCATCATGGGGTGGCTGCGTGAGCAGCTCAGTCACGTGTCCGACTTTTGATCTCGGCTCAGTCTTGATCTCAGGGTCATGAGTTCAAGCCCCACTTTCGACGTGGAGACTTCTTAAAAAAATAATAATAATTGGGATAGTCACTGTAACAGTTGTGGGATTACAGTGATCACTTTATTACGGTTTTTTACATTTTTGTTTTTTGTAAAAATATGTAACACCTTTATAATCAGGGGAAAAATAAAGCTAAAAGATACCTTTTGGTGGTATTAATTATGTTAATATTTACCTTTTTTTAAAGCTTCCAGAAGAAATGAAAGGTTTTCAGCAAAACTCCCCTGAATAACAAAAAAGACACCATAGCTAAAAGTTTAATGAAATAAAGAATAAAAGAGGACTATCTGATTCTTAGACACTATATAGACACTATGTATCTACTTTTTCCTAGTCAGTGGCCAGATTCTGAGCTAGATACTTCATGTGCACCATTAAAAACTTAAATATAAAAGGAGAGATGTCATAGTATTGAAAATGGCATTACCCTGTCATGCTCAAAATTTTTTATTTTCTGGATAAAGTCTGTAAAGATGTTAACTTTAATTTAAAGGTAGTTTTTAAGACTTGCTGTATTCTAAACACAGAGAACCAGAAATCATTGCACTTTGTATCTTCAAATAGATTAAGCTCTTTCAAGTCTCAGATTAATTTGTACCACTAAAAAAATGACCATATGATTTCACTCGTAAGTGACATTTAAGAAATAAAACAAATGAACACAGGGAAAGGGGAAAAAGAGGGGGGAGGCAAACCATAAGAGACTCTTAACAACAGGGAACAACATGAGGGTTAATGGAGGGGAGGGTGGGCAGGGGATGGACTAAATGGGTGATGGGTATTAAGGAGCACTGGGTGTTATATATAAGTGATGAATCACTAAATTCTACTCCTGAAACCAGTATTACACTATATGTTAACTAAATTTAAATACCAACAACAAAAAAATAAAACATACTATTAAAAAAAAATGAGCACGAACTTAAGTGAGATCCTAAAGGAAATGGGAGAAGAAATTTGCCTCAATTATTACATACTACAATAGTTTTTCCCTATTCAAGAGCACACTACAGAATTTGTATACATCATATCAAATTTGGCTATGTTTACTTGGAACACAGCCAAAACATTTTTGGATACAACTTAAATATTCTATATGGAAATTAACAGAGTAGCAGATGCATTATCCAGATGTTCCAACTTGTGGATAAGGGCTCTGTTAAAGTATTTTTTTCATTTAAGTCATTAATTTTTACTTCATTTAGATTTTTTAATTTAAAGAAATAGCCAACTTTAAATTTGTGAAGATGTACAGGACAAAAGAACCCACTTGTTTATTTCCCAATTGAGAGAACTGATATAAAATAGCCTAATAGGTTTTTAAGAACTTCCACATATTTTATAATAACTGTATGTTGTCAAATCAACATTATTTTCAAGGTAGTTAGGGCAAGAGGCATTTACCATAATATAAACAAAAGCTCAGAGGCAATCTGTGGGTGAATCAGTGGTCAGTTATTCAAAGGTTGCTTGTCTTTTGCTTTTTTTTTTAAAGACAGTTACACCTGACCTTTACTGTATGTAATTATATAAATACATATGCATGTATTAGAAGAATATCCTTAATTAATATACATGTATATTTATATATAAATACATATATGTATATATGTATAGGAATATACAAATTTGCTATAAGTATATCAAAAGAGAAAGGCTCTGGGTTAAGTGACTTAGATTCTTAATATCCTAATATCCATTTTATGACCTTCAAAGAAAATGAGGCAAGCTAATTATGCTCTCTGAGCCTCAGGTGACTTATCTATATAATGTAGAAGTTAAACTAATAATCACTATATGTGATGATTAAGATAACAGTAATGACTAGAATAATAAACAATTGTGCCTTTTATGATTTCCTATGAATCCAATAAGAATAGGTCCAATTAGGAAAGTTAGAAACCCCAGTCTACACCAGTTGCAAACCAAAAGCCAAATTGAGTCTACATAATAGTAAATCTCCTTGGTCAAGCAAGCCACTGTATTCAACATTACATTCTAAAGAGGAGGAAGAATGTCAGACTTACAGAAGGGTCATTTTGAACCTGCAGACAGTGTGGAAGGGTAACACATGACTGGTTTACCTTTTTATAGGTAATTACTAAAGAATGAAATTACTAAATGCTAAGAGGCTTACACAACAATGGCTGTGTCATTGCAGAACGGAGTAGACACTGTAGAGTCATAACACTATATGACCACTAGTGAGCAGAAAATGAACGTGGGATGTACACAACTCTGACTTCAACTGAATAAGCAATATGAGGTTAAGTCATTTCATTATGAAAAATAAAGTAGCTGTAAATTAATCATATTTCTTTTCAACCCTTTAAATCAAGTGATAGGGTAAAAAGTTTAATGAAAGGTCCAGAACATTTCTAATCAGTTTCATTTACATTACTGATTTCACTATCCTACGGTTCCAAGCTGTTACAATAATGAGATATGAATTAAGTTTCTGAAAACATTTAATAAGAGACAACTGACATTTGTATAGTACATTACCAATCCAGCATTTTTTAAACTTAAATTATGTTTAATGCTTCCTTTTGTCTTTAGACTAAATCTGTGAAGTATAATAAAGATAATGCACATTTAACACAGATGAGAAATTTGAACTTCTGAAATACTCATTAGCCATGATTATCAAGTAGGAAATGGTTTTAAGACAAGACTCAAATCCACCTTTTGTAGCTTTAAATTCAGCACATTTTCCATTACTCCCAGCTACCCAAGTCTCAGAAGACTAAAAATAGGGTGAGTGTAGTACTTTAAAAAATATATTAAACTATCTCCAAAGATAGGGAACCAAAGTATTTATCTCACAGATAAACTCAGATAATATCTACATAAACATGGATTTCTTGGCTATTTTATAGTTAGTATCATCTACTTCAAAAAAGTCTTAACATAAAGATATGATGAATAAATGCATCCTAGTACATTATACTTTTTTATAAGAATCTTTCACATTTCAATTTAGAATCTCTGAACCCTCCCTAGCCTTCCAAAATTAGGAAAATATGGCATATAAACGTTAAACCCTGTTTAATAGAAGAACATAAATGTTACTTACAAAAACTTTATCTCCAACTACATTTTCCAGATTTAACTGCCTTGTGATTTCCTTTAGGGCAATTTTATCATTGATCTGCAGTAGTCCTGAAATAAAGCCCATTTAAAAGTATTTAATTAAAATGAAATATTTGATACAGTGCAGATTATTTTGCAGTCAAGTAAGCTTTCTAATGGTTTTTAAATGTAACTAGAAAGAAAAAAGTCAAAAGTCTGTTATAACATTACTTCCTTTTTGAAACTCAGCAATGAAGACATTTGGTAGACTCAAAGAACTATCTTCCTTGGGGTTCTTTTATTTAAAAAAAAGAAAAGAAAGACAAAAAACCAAGAGTCGTTACATACCTCATTTATTATTATTTTTTTTAATTTCTAAAAATATTGTGTATATTAAAGTAAAAGTTGTTAATTAAACATGGATCAAGTTCTTAAATTACAACTATTACCCACCTTTAAAACATACCAGTAAATTAAACTTTATATTTTAAAAAGCTTCTATGGCTTATATCATTTCCAATGGCAAAATGATGACATACTTACCATTTAGGTGAACTTGTAATACATTTTCACTCACTTCTTCTACTTCCATTAGTTCTTTCAAAGCATGGTTTATTAACTAAATGGTGTTAAAAAGTTTATGGAATATTTAATAATAGATAAAAATATAAGCCCATATTCTTTTTTTAAACTATGAATAATGTGAACAGAATATAATAAAAAGATTGCCATTTTAAACTAACAAATAAATTTGCACATTATTCACAGATAACAGGAAGGTTTAAGTAGAACACCTAATGTCAGACTCAAGATGCCAAAGCCAGGACTGATGTCATGCTCTCTCAATCATTTTCCCAAACTAATAAATGTTTAGAAACAACCCTCAAGTTTTCAAAGACAAATTTCTCTATAAGTCACATAAAACTATAGCCACTTAAGAGCTTCAATGTCTGAGTCAGTTCATTATTTATCTCTAACATTTATTCTATTAAATATTTTTGAAATCACTTAAAAGCTATTGAAAAACATGTACTACAACAACGTTAAATGATTGTGAAAAGTCTACACCAGTCAATATACCAATTTCTATGAAATATTGTTAACTACTCTGTATGTCATCATGAAATAAAAAATTGAAAAAGTAAGAAATACCAAGGGTTAAGTTGAAAAAGAGATGTTTCCTCTATGAGTTGCTAGGTATAATAGCCACTCCTTATCTGCAGTTTCAATTACCTGTGGTGTGGAAGCAGATGAATCCTCCTTTTGACATTATGGGCAGAAGGTCGATAGTAGCCTAATGTTACATAATAATGCCTACATCATTCACCTAACTTCATCTCATCATGTAGGCATCTTATCATTTCACATCATCACAAGAAGGGTGAATATAGTACAATATAACATTTTGAGAGACAGAGACACCACACTCACATAACTTTTATTATCTTTGGTATAACTGTTCTATTTTTTTATTAGTTATTATTTTTAATCTCTTACTGTGCCTAATTTGTACATTAAACTTTACCATAGGTATATATGAATGGAAAAAACAGTACATATAGGTTTTGGTACTATCCATGGTTTTAGGCATTCACTGAGGTCTTGGAATGTATGTCCCATGGCTGAGGGGGGGCTACTGTATATAGAGAAAGACCTTATTAAAGAAATGCAGCGCTTGCAATGAAAAAAAATTACTAATAATAACATAATTACTACTAAAAATACACTGAACAAGGTGTTACACCACCTTAAACTGTTGAATTATAAAGTTTCAGATTTTTGTAACTACAGATTCCCATGCCAAATAATTCCTATTCTCTATTTTTTGACTTGTGACATCTTATTACAATTATATTGCAATATAATATACATCTCTTCACATTAATATTGCACACACATTTTTAAAAACTTAAAAATGAGTAGAACTAAGAAAAGCCAAAAAGATTTTAAAAGGAAGAACAATGATAAAGGACTACAAATACTAAAACCACTCCTATCATTAGAAAATAAATGGTCCCTCAAAATAGACTGTGTATACAAAAAAAAAAAAAATTAGGAAAGATGGCATCAAAATTTAGTAAGGACAAAAATGATATTCAAAAAAGGCACTAGAACAACTGGTAAACCATTTTGAAAAACAAAATACTATTTGTATTTGCAATATCATATTTCCATTTGTCATTGCAACATCTTTGTGAAACAGGAAGAAGCAAGTATTTTAAATTACTATGTTTCACAATAGGGTATCAAACATACTAACTATTCCAGTATATCTGTATTGTTTTTAAAACAAATGGAATTTTGGGGCGCCTGGGTGGTTCAGCTGGTTAAGCATCTTACTCTAGATTTCAGCTCACGTCATGATCTCAGGGTGGTGAGATCCAGCCCTGCGTCTGGCTTCTTGCTGAGCACAGAGCCTGCTTAAGATTCTCTCTCCCTCTGCCTCTGCCCCTCCCCTGATGCGTGCTCTCACGTGCATGTGCGCTCTCTCTCAAAATAAATAAGCCTAAAAAAATGGAATTCTACCTCAGATCATAGGTAATCTAAGTCCTCTTAAAAAGGGAAATCTCAAAATATCAATTGTCATACTATGAAATAAAGCCCAACTAAGAAGTGACATTCTTTACAGAGAACTGTCCAAAAATGAAGTGGTACTTCTTGGCCTTTAAGCAAGTATGAATCTATCACAAGACTTTGTTCCCAGATGATACAAATGTGGTATCTCAAAATGTGGCCTTTGCAATAGCTTCTTAGTAATCTGCAATGTTCTTCCTCCCACCAACTGGTATCTTACTTAAATAATATTTCTATTTCCCTGGCTCTGATTATATGTTTTAAAGTATTTTATGTTTGGTAAATTGTTGAAAACTGTTTTAAATTATTCGCATAATGAAATGGGGGAAATAATACCTTCATTTTACATACACATATAGAGACTTATAATAAGGAAGGAAGATGGCAGCAGAATAGGAGGATCCTAGGTTCACCTGCTCCCACTAATGCAAATAGATACCTATTAAATCATCCTAAATAACCCAGAAATCAACCTGAAGAATGGCAGAAAAAGCTCCACAATTAAGGGTAGAGAAGAGGACAGAGGACACATCAAAGACAGTAGGAAGTGCGGAGTGTCTTCACTTGGGAGAGAAATGGATCATAGCCAATGCAGTGGGGAGGAAGTCACAGTCCCAGACAAGTGGGAAAGAGAGACTAAAGTACAGGGGAGTACACAGGAAATGAATCCTCATAGGATTGGTCTGGAAAGCTAGAGGGCCTCAATTTCTTGCGTTCTTGCAACCAAGGAGGCTTAAAGCCTGGAGTTGTAGAGGTCAGTATGCGTGGTTTTGGGAGAGCTTGTAGGACACTGGGGATGCACTTGGAGAGAAGGCTGGGTAAACAGTCTGTGGACATACAGCAATCTGAAAAGTGCCTGGGACACACAGTAGGGAGGTTAGTTGCTCATCTCCAAGAGTGTCCCAGGGAGAGGGTATTCACAGAGAGAGACCTCTGGGGAAAAAATGAACTGGCAGGTACCATTTAGCTCTAATGCTCATCAGTATAAATAGAGCTGCCCACAGAAAACAACCTCGCACCCACACTTGCTACCAAACTTGCTTATACCAAGCCCTGCCCCATGCCCTGTGCTGTGGTGGAATTGCCTTTTCCAGTCACTCATTCCTCAGTCCCAGCACATGGGCCCCCTCCCTCACAATACTGGCTCAAACCCCCTGCCAATATGATGTCTCCCCACACTTGGTTCGAGTGGTGGTGGTGAAAGGTATCATTTCACAAGCACACCACACCACATCTAGTTAAAATGCACCACATTCAGGTCAGGGCCCAAACACTGCCCACAAGAGGCAAAGAGCATCTGTAGTAGATGACTGCCATGAAGGATAAAGCAGCCAGGACAACACAATAGCAGGCACATGTAGCACAAACTGGAGACACTCCCGGAGGTGCCAGGCCCTGGGGAAGAGGAGACACTACACTGCAGGGCACTATAGAATCTCTTATTCATAAAACCACTGCCCCCCATCAGGGAAATACAAATCAAAACCACAATGAGATACCACCTCACACCAGTCAGAATGGGTAAAATTAACAACTCAGGAAACAACAGAAACAGATATTGGCAACGATGTGCAGAAAGGGGAACCCTCTTACACTGTTGGTGGGAATGCAAACTGGTACAGCCACTCTGGGAAACAGTACGGAGGTTCCTCAAAAAGTTAAAAAGAGAGCTACCCTACAATCCAGCAACTGCACTACTAGGTATTTATCCAAAGGACACAAACATATTGATTCGAAGGGTACATATACCCTGTTTATAGCAGCAATGTCTACAGTTGCCAAAGCATGGGAAGAGCCCAAATGTCCAACGACAGATGAATGGATAAAGAAGATGTAGTATATATAGACAACAGAATATTATTCAGCCATCAAAAAGAATGAAATCTTGCCATTTCCAATGACGTGGATGGAATTGGAGGATATTATGCTATGTGAAATAAGTCAGTCAGACAAAGACAAATACCATATGAGTTCATTCATATGTGGAATTTAAGAAACTAAATAGATGAACATAGGGAAAGCGAAGGGAAAATAAAATAAGAGAAAAAACAGGGAAGCAAACCACAAGAGACTCTTAATATAGGGAACAAACTGAGGGTAAGTGGGTGGGGGGATGGGGTAACTGCATGATGGGCATTAAGAAGGGCACTTGAAGTAATGAGCACTGGGTGTTGTATACAACTGATGAATTACTTAATTCTACCTCTGAAACTAATAATACAGTATATGTTAATTAAATTGAATTTAAATAAATAATTTTTATAAAAGCCACTGCCCTCAAAAACATGAGATGTAGTTGACTTTCCTAACACACAGAAACAGATACAGAGACTTAGACAAAATGAGAAGACAGAGGAATCTGTCCCAAATGAAAGAACAGGACAAGGCCATGGCCAGAGATCGAAATGAAACAGATATAAGTAACATATGTGATGGAGAATTTAAAGCAATGATTATATGTATAATCACTGGACTTGAGAAAAGAGTGGAGCACATCAATGAGACCATTAACACAGAGATAAGGAATAACATAGCAGAAATAAAGGGCTCAATAAATGAAATGAGAAACATGCTTGATGGAATGAACAGCAGGCTGGAAGAAGCAGAGGAACAAACTAACAGCCCAAACTAACAGCCTAATGGACAAACTAATGGGAAATAATCAGACTGAACAAAAGAGAGAAAAAAGAATTATACAAAATGAGAATATACTTAGGGAACTTCAGCGTCCCCATGCAACATAGTAAATTCATATTATAGGAGTACCAGAAAAAGAGTAGAGGAAAGGGGGCAAAGAATTTATTTCAAAAAACAGCTGAAAAGTTCCCAAATTAGGAGAAGGAAATAAATATCCAGATCCAGGATGCACAAAGAAACCCCAACAAAAATCAACAAAAGTAGATCCACACCAAGACACATACAATTAAAATGGGAAAATATGATAAAGAAAAAATATTAAAAGCAGCACGACAAACAAACAAAAAGACAGTTACACACAAAGGAAATACCATAAAGCCATCAGTGAATTTTTCAGCAGAAACTTTCCAAGCCAGAAAGGAGTGTCATGTTATATGCAAAGTGCTGAATGGGAAAAATATGCAGCCAAAAGTACTCTTTCCAGCAGGGCTATCATTCACAATAGAAGAAGAAATAAAGAGTTTCCCAAATAAAAACTAAAGGAGCTCATGACCACTAAACGAGCCCTGCAGGAGATATTAGAGAGGTCTCTGAGTGGAAAGAAGAGACCAAAAGTGACAGGACAAAGGTAGGGATCACAAACCCAGTAAAATGAATATTCCTGTAAAAAATCAGTCAAGGGATTCACAAAATAAAAGGATGTAAAATATGACACCATAAACCTAAAATGCAGGGAGGAGAGGAATAAAGAATGGGTTCAAACTTGAACAACCATCAACTTAATATAGACTGCTATATGCAGAAGATGTTATATACAAATGTAATGGTAACCACAAATCAAAACCACTAATAAATATGCAAAGAATAAAGAGAAAGAAATCCAAATCTATCACTAAAGAAAACCAGCAAACCATGAAAGAGAAAAGATAAGAAAGGATAAGAGAAAATCTTCAGAAACAAGCACAAAGTAAGTAATAAAATAGGACTAAATACATATCTATCAATAACTACTCCGAATGCAAATGGACTAAATGCTCCAATCAAAAGACGTAGGGTAACAGATGGACAGAAAAACAAGACCCATCCATATGCTGCTTACAAGAGCAGCTTACACTTTAGACCTAAAGATCCCTGCAGATTGAAAGTGAGGGGGTGGAGAAACATTTATGATGCAAATAGATGTCAAAAGAAAGCCAGTGTAGCAATACTTTTATTAGAAAAAATAAACTTTAAAACAAAGGTTGTAACAAGAGACTAAGAAGGACACTATATAATAATAAAGGGGATAATCCAGCAAGTTATAACAATAATAAATATTTATACACCCACATGGGAGCACGCCAATACATAAAATAGTTAAGAAATATAAAGGAAATAATCAATAATAATATAATAGTAGCGGACTTTAACATCCCACTTACATCAATGGACAAATCATCTAAACAGAAAACCAACAAGGACACAATGGCTTTGAATAACACACTGGACCAGAAGGATTTAAGTCAGAACATTCCATCCTAAAACAACAGGATACACATTCTTCTCAAGTGCACATGGAACATTCTCCAGAGTAGATCACATATTAGGCCACAAAACAAGCCTCAACAAATTAAAAAAAAAATCAAAGTCATACCATGCAACTTTTATGACGACAACACTATGAAACTAGAAGTCAACCACAAGGAAAATCTCAAAAAACCACAAATACATGGAGGTTAAATAACATGCTACTAAACAATGAGTGGGTCTACCAGGAAATCAAAGAAGACAGAAAAAAGTACATGGAAACAAATGAATATGAAACACACAAGAGTTTAAAAACCTTTGGGATGCAGTAAAAGCGGTTTTAAGAGGGCCTATAGCAATACCGGCCTACCTCAAGAAGCAAGAAAAATCTCAAGTAAACATAAGCTTATACCTAATGGAATTAGAAAAAGAACAAAAAACCCTAAAACCAGCAGAAGTAAGGAAATAATAAAGATTAGAGCAGAAATAAATGCAATAGAAACAAACAAACAAACAAAAAAACACCCCAATAGAACAGATCAATGACACTGGGAGCTGGTTCTTTGGGGGGAAAAAAAAATCAATAAAACTGATACACCTCTAGCCAGACTTTCAAGAAAAACATAGAAAAGACCCAAATAAACAAAAATCACAAATGAGAGAGGAGAAATAACAAACACCAAAAACTACAAGCAATTATAGAAGAATATTACAAAAAACTATATGCCAACACTGGACAACCTAGAAAATATGGATAAATTCCTAGAAACATATAACCTACCAAAACTGAAAAAGGAAGAAATAGAAAATTAGAAAAGTCCGATTGCCAGCAAGAAAACTGAATCAGTAATCAAAAAACTCCCAAGAGGGGCACCTGGGTGGCTCAGTCAGTTAAGCGACTGCCTTCGGCTCAGGTCATGATCCTTGAGTCCCGGGATCGAGTCCCGCATCGGGCTCCCTGCTCAGCGGGGAGTCTGCTTCTCCCTCTGACCCTCCTCCCTCTTGTGCTCTCTGTCTCTCATTCTCTCTCTCGCAAATAAATAAATAAAATCTTAAAAAAAAAAAAAATACTCCCAAGAAACAAAAGTCCAGGGCCAGATGGCTTCTTGGGCAAATTCTACCAAACATTTAAAGAACAGTTAATACCTATGCTTCTCAAAGTATTAAAAAAAAATAGAAAAGGAAAGAAAACTTCAAATTCATTCTATGAGGGCAGCATTACCCTGATACCAAAACCAGATAAGGACACCACAGAAAAAGAACTACAGGCCAAGATTTCTGATGAACCTAGATGCAAAAATCCTCAACAAAATACTAGCAAACCGAACCCAACAATACATTAAAAAAAAAAAAAAAAATTCACCATGATCAAGTGGGATTTATTCCTGGGTTGCAAGGGTGGTTCAATATTTGCAAATCAATCAACGTGATACAACACATAGTAAGAGAAAGGATAAGAACTATATGATCATGTCAGTAGATGCAGAAAAAGCATTTGACAAAGTACAACATCCATTCAATATAAAAACTCAACAAAGTAGGTTTAGAGGGAATATACCTGAATATAAAAAAAGCCATATATGAAAAACCAACAGCTAACACCATCCTCAATGGGGGAAAAACTGAGAGCCTTTTCCCTAAAGTGAGGAAAAAGATAAGGATGTCCATTCTCACCACTATTTTTTTTTTTTTAAGATTTTACCCATTTACTTATGGATATGAGAGAGCGAGAGAGCATAAGCAAGGTGAATGGCAGAGGGAGAGGGAGAAGCAGGCTCCCTGCTGAGCAAGGAGCCCCATGTGGGGCTTGAACCCAGGACCCTGGGATCATGACCCGAGCCAAAGGCAGATGCTTAATTAACACAGCCACCCCTCACTCTCACCACTTTTATTCAACATACTACTGGGAAGTCTTAGCCACAGCAATTAGAAAACAAAAGGAAATAAAAGACATCCAAATAGGTGAGGAAGCTGTAAAACTTTTCACTATTTGCAGATGACATGATACTATATATCGAAAACCCAAAAGACTGCAACAAAAAACTGCTAAAACTAATAAATGAAGTCAGTAAAGTTGCAGGATACAAAAATCAATGTAGAGAAATCTGTTACATTTCTAAACACCAATAATGAAGCAGTAGAAAGAGAAATTAAGAAAACAATACATGAAAAATTTACAATTTTTTGTAATTTGTACCAAAATTTACAATTGCACCAAAAATAATAAGATATCTAGGAATAAATACAACTAAGAAGGTGAAAGACCTATACTTTGAAAACTATAAAAAACTAATGAAAGAAATTGAAGACAACACAAAGAAATGGAAAGAAATTCCATGCTGATGTACTGGAAGAACAAATATTGCTAAAATGTCTACACTATCCAAAGCAATCTACAAATTTAATGTAATCCCTGTCAATACCAACAGCATTTTTCACAGAGTTACAACAAACAACCCCAAAATTTCTATGGAACCACAAAAGACCCCAGACAGCCAAAACAATCTTGAAAAAGAAAAGGAAAGCTGGAAGCATCACAATTTGAGACTTCAAGTTATATTACAAAGCTGTATTAATCAAAACATTGTGATAATGGTAAAAAAAATAGACCATTAGATCAATGGAAAAGAATAGAAAACCCAGAAACGAACCCACAACAAAGCAGGAAAGAATATCCAACAGGAAAACAAACAACTGGTGCTGGGAAAACTGGAGAGCAACACGCAAGAGAATGAAACTGGGACACTTTTTTACACCATACAGAAAAATAAACTCAAAATTGATCAAAGACCTAAATGTGAGACCTAAAACCATAAATATCCTACAATGGAACATAGGCAGTAATTTCTCAGACACAGGTCATAGTAACTTCATTTTAGACAGGCCCCCGAAGTGAGGGAAACAAAAGCAAGAATAAACTATTGTGATTACACCAAAATAAAAAGTTCTGCACAGTGAAGGAAACAACCAACAAAACTAAAAGGCAACCTACTGAATGGGAAAAGATATTTGCAAATGACATATCTAATAAAGGGTTAGTATGCAAAATATATAAAGAACTGACACAACTCCAATCAGAGAAAGACAAGTATCATATGATCTCACTGATATGAGGAATTCTTAATCACAGGAAACAAACAGGTTTGCTGGAGTGGTGGGGGGTGGGAGGGATGGGGTGGCTGGGTGATAGACACTGGGGAGGGTATGTGCTATGGTGAGCGCTGTGAATTGTGTAAGACTGATGAATCACAGACCCGTACCTCTGAAACAATAATACATTATATGTTAAAAAAAAAAAAAAAAAAGAAAGAGGGAAAGGAAAAAGGTAGGGGGGGGGAATCAGAGGGGGAGACGAACCATGAGAGACTATGGACTCTAAGAAACAAACTAAGGGTTTTAGAGGGGAGGGGTGAGCGGGGGGATGGGTTAGCCCCGTGATGGGTATTAAGGAGGGCACGTTTTGAATGGAGCACTGGGTGTTACACGCAAACAATGAATCATAGAACACTACATCAAAAGCTAATGATGTAATGAATGGTGACTAACTTAACATAATAAAATAAAACTAAAAAAAAAAAAAACTGACAACTCAACACCCAAAAAACAAATAATCTGACTTAAAAATGGGCTGAAGACAGGAACAGACATTTCTCAAAGAAGACATACAGATGGCCAATAGACACATGAAAAGATACTCAACATCACTCATCATCAGGGAAATGCAAATTAAAACCACAATGAGATACCATGTTACACCTGTCAGAATGGCTAAAATAAAAAACACACGAAACAACAGGTGTTGGCAAGGATGTGAAGAAAAAAGGAACCATCTTGCACTAATTCAAAGGGATACATGCTTACAATAGCCAAATTATGGAAGCAGCCCAAGTATCCATCAATAGATGAATGGTTAAAGAAGATACAGTATGTATGTGTGTACACACACACACACACAGGAATATTATTCAGCCATAAAAAAGAATGAAATCTTGCCATTTGCAATGACATGGATGGAGGTAGAGAGTATAATGCTAAGCGAAATAAGTCAGTCAGAGAAAGACAAATACCATGATTTTACTCTAATGGGGAATTTAGGAAACAAAACAAACTAGCAAAGGGAAAGAGAGAGAGAGAGAGAGGCAAACCAAGAAACAGACTCTTAACTACAGAGAAAAAACTGATGGTTACCAGAGGGGAGGTGGATGGGGGGAACGAGTGAAATAGGTGATGGGGATTAAGGAGTGCACCTGTTATGATGAGCACCAGGTGATTAAAATAAAAACTTAAAAGAGAGTTGAAACAAGTTTATAGCACTCTTTCCATTGACTTTATTTCAAACAAGTTATTATGATTTGCCTAGATCAGCTCACAACTTTTTCATGATGTGTTTGTATGGTCTGAAATGGTAACTTAAATGTATTAGCATATATGTCTCCAAATAATTTTAGTTCCAATGTGGATATTGCTAAAACTTACTCTGTGTGTAACTACCTAGGTAATCAATTATATAATTTCAGTATTTTTCACAAACACAGTATCTTTCCAAATATTTTAAATTACATTATATAGTAAAAAAACTTAGTTGGTTATTTGATGTTACACCAAGCAAGACAACCAATATCGCTACTCCATTTCCACAGTTTTTGTTAACTAACAATTTTACAAACATACTGGCATAGTTTATTTAGACTTGCCAGCAATCAGGGATTTTTATGTTTATCTACTCTTACTATTTCCAAATACTTGTTTCTTTGTCTACAATAATTTCTATATAGAAGAGTAATTTCCAGGGTACAATCTGTCATTTGAAACTGCATCTATTTTTTTTAATAAAATGTCTGAAATACAATAAGCCACACTGTTATCTTTATCAATTAACTGTGGATTCCAAATTTTGTACTTCAAATAGCTTGTACAAGGTAGTGTTATAAATATATTGTAATCTTATTTCTTATATTAAAATTTACATGAGAGTTCTTGTCTAAAACAATCTATTTTATGTCTCAAGATACTCCACACACAACAAATTACAAAAGTGACCTAAGTAAATAGTGCTCCTCAGCTCTTTGACCTCCCAATATTGGAGTGCAGCATACTGTCAGCATACCAAGAACAATCTATCTGTTTTATTAACTGATAAATACTCTGTTAATGGCTATCATCTTAAGTCCTGAAGAAATAGAAAAACTGACATAGGATGTAACCTGAAAGAAAGGAAACAGTAAGCTGATGAAAAAGATTAATTACTACTGAAAATGTGTATCTTAGAAAATAAATACTTTGAGCCATTTAAGCCAGACTTAGATAAACACAAAACAACAGACTAAGAAGGTGCATGACAAGGAGGAAGACAAGAAGGAAGGATTGTTAGAAACTAAAATGCAGTATATCACATTAGAAGAAGCAAAAGATAGAACAAATGGTGAAGAAAATCACACTGATGATATGGCAGAATGCTGAGGGAGAGGAAGAAAAGAAAGAAACATGGAGAAATAAGACAGAGAAATGAGAATAAAGGCTTAATAACAGGATACTTTAATCCTAAGAAAGGACAAGAAGAAATGAAAGAGAGGAAATACTCAAAATAAAATTATTCTTTAGAGAAAACAGACCTAAATTCATATTAAGAGGGTTTGTATAATATCAGTTAATTTCATGATCAATGCTTAAACATAGCTTGTGAATAAAAAATGCAGTAAGACAAGAGAAGGAAATGAAAGGTATAAAAAGAAACAGGAATGGAAGAAATAAAACTTTCTTCTATTTGCAGATGACATAATTGTCTGTAGAAAATCCCCAAGAACTGACAAATTTTTGGAACCAATGATCAATTCTAGCAAGATTGCAGGATACAAGATAACACACAAAGGTCATTTGCTTTCCGCTATATCAGCAATGAACACTTGGAATCTGAAATTAAAAATATAATACTATTTGCATTAGCATCAAAAATATTTAAAAACTTAGGTATAAACCTAATGAAATATATGTAAGACTTATTTTTTTTTAAAGTTTTTTTTTTTTTTTTTAAGATTTTATTTATTTATTTGAGAGACAGAATGAGAGAGAGAGCACATGAGAGGGGGGAGGGTCAGAGGGAGAAGCAGACTCCCTGCTGAGCAGGGAGCCCGATGTGGGACTCGATCCCGGGACTCCAGGATCATGACCTGAGCTGAAGGCAGTCGCTCAACCAACTGAGCCACCCAGGCGCCCTATATGTAAGACTTATATAAGGAAAACCACACAACTCAATGAAAGACCCAAGAAAGATAAATGGAAAGATATTCCATGTTCATAAATGTGAAAATTCAATATAGTTAAGACATCAATTTTTCTAATGTGATCTATAGTTGAAACTACAACTGAACTCTAAAATTCCTAGTTGGAAATTAATATTAATTGTAAAGTTAATATAATATAAAAAGGCAAAGTACCCAGAATAGCCAAAACAATATTGAAGAAACACACAAAGTTAGAAAACTGACACTGTCCAACTTTAAGGCTTATTTTAAAGCTACAGTAATTAAGACAGGTAGAAATAGACTGACACAAATATAATTAACTGACCTTTGAAAAAGAAGCAAAGGTAATTCAATGAGGAAAAGATACCCTTATCAACAAATGCTGAAACAATTTAAACATTTATATGCCAAAAGAAAGAAAAAGAATCTAGATACAGACCTTACAGGTTTCAAAGAAATTAACTCAAAATGAGTCACCAAACCAACTATAAAACCTCTAGAAGGAAACATAGGAGAAAACCTAGAAGATCTTGCGTTTGGTGATGAAGTCTATTTATTTATTTATTTTTAAAGATTTTATTTAATTGTCAGAGAGGGCAAGAGAGCAAGAGAGAGAGCACAAGTAGGGGAAGTGGAGGCAGAGGGAGAAGCAGGCTCCCTGCTAAGCAAGGAGCCCGATGAGAGACTCGATCCCAGGAACCTGGGATCATGACCTGAGCCGAAGGCAGACGCTTAACCAATTGAGTCACCCAGGTGTCCCGGTGATGAAGTTTAGATATAACACCAAAGTCACAATTCATGAAAGAAACAGCTGATAAACTGAACTTTTTTTAAAATGAAAAAACTGGGGGTGCCTGGGTGGCTCAATTCAATAAGCGTCTGTGTTTGGCTCAGGTCATGATCTCAGGGTTCTGGGACTGAGCCCTGCGTAGGGCTTCCTGCTCAGTGGGGAGTCTGTTTTTCCCTCTCCCTCGGCCCCTCCCCCCTGCTTTTGTGTGCTCTCTCTCTCAAATAAATAAAATCTTAAAAATAAATGAAAAAACTGCTTGCCAAGGAAACTAATAATAGAATTTTTTTTTTTTAAAGATTTTGTTTATTTATTTGACAGTGAGAGAGGAAACACAAGCAGGGGGTGGGAGAGGGAGAAACAGGCTTCCCGCTGAGCAGGGAGCCCGACGTGGGGCTCGATCCCAGGACTCTGGGATCATGACCTGAGCCGAAGGCAGATGCTTAACCAACTGAGCCACCCAGGCGCCACCTAATAATAGAATTAAAAGATAAACCACAGATTTGGAGAAAGTACTTGCAAAACACATATCCAAAATATACAAATAACTCTTAAAACATATCAATAAGAAACCAATCAACCCAGTTCAAATATGGTCATAAAATACCTTGCCGAAGATAGATGAAAAATAAGCATATGAAAAGATACTTAACATCATACATAATTAGAGAATTGCAAATAAAAACAGCATTGAGATACCACTACCTATCTACTAGAATAGCTAAAATTAAAAACACTGACAATACCAAATGCTAATGAGGATGCATAACAACAGAAACTCTTATTCACCGCTGGTGAAAAAAGCAAAATGGTACAGTTACTTTGGAAGACAGCTTAGTAGCTTCTTAGGAAGCTAACCATGGTCTTAGCATATAATCCAGCCACTGGTGTTCCTAACTATTTACCCAATAAAGTTGAAGACTCTGTCTACATATACAAGTGTTTATAATAGCTTTATTCAGAACTGCCAAAAATTGGAGCCAACCAAGATTTCTTTTAATAGGTGAATGGATAAATAGTGGCACATTCAAACAATATAATATTATAAAGCAAATAAAAGAAATGGACTGTCAAGCCATGAAATGACATGGAGGAATCTTAAACTCATATTGGTAAGTGGAAGAAGTGAATCTGAAAAGGCTATATATTTTATGATTCCAACTATGTGACATTCTGGAGAAGGCAAAACTATGGAGGGCAATAAAAAGATTAGGGATTGCCAAGGGTTGGGGATGGGAGGATGAGTAGGTAATGCACAGGGGATTTTTAGGGTGGTGGAATTATTTTGTACGACACTGTAATGGTGGATACGTGACAGTATGGATTTATTAAAATCCACAGAATTGTTCATTACAAAGAGTGAACCTTAATGAAAACTATGGGACTTAATAATAACATATTAATATTGGTTCATCAAATTCAACAAACGTACCATACTAAGGGAAGATGTTAATAATAGGGGAAGTTGTATGTATGTGCATGGGGAGGTGGTTATAATAGGGGAACTCTCTTTTATGCTTAATTTTCCTGGTAAAAAATAGATCTATTTTAGCCAATTTACTAATGAAATGGAGTATAGTTTTAATTTATATTTAAACATCTTTATAAGTGTTTACTAACTCTATTTCCTTTTTTTCTGAAACTTCTCCATGCTTTTAGGGACAAACTTCCAAGTTCAGAATAAATTCAGGCATTAGCTGCTCAAGTTATATTTTTAGGCCTGACACTTCGATGTAAACATCACTGAGATTCAACTTCTCTGTTGTAATGCCACTTTGTTTCAAGAAGCATAGTTTAGGATGGAATAATAGGTCTAATGTACTGACTCCTTAGATTTCATTTTCTCAGAGTATCACTATGAGCTTCTTGAAGAATTAAAGTACTAGTATCTAAAAGTGTTTTTCAAACATTTGTATGATGATGTATTTTCCAAATATAATAAAACAATGAAGACTGAAAAAAAAATTATCCTGTACTGAAAAAAGACCTAAATTCATATTAAGGGAGTTTACAGAGTATCAGCTTTTATGACCGAAGCTTAGATATTGGTCTGAAATTTTCATACTGCTAAGATAAAGAAATTCTGTTAAGTATCTAGACAGGGAAAAATCACACACACACACAAACTCAAAACAAGCTGTCGTGGTCATCAGTGATATTCACCAAATACTTCTGTTAACTTCCCTTCTAGCCACCTAGGCGGAATGTACTTCTTTACTCTCTTGAAATGAGGTGCGACCACATGACACTTTGGCTAGTTAACTGTGAGGAGATGTGCTCTGTATCACCTCTGGGTAGGAACTCTAAAAAGAGTGTGTGTCCTTGATTCATCACATTCCCTTTTCCTACATTACCACTTGCTGCTTTACCTTGCAATTTTATGTTTTGGAATTGGTTACTTTCCTTAAACCTCATGAACCAACTACTGCTAGCTCAAACTTTTCTTCTGTAGCTTCCTCATCTCTCTCAGTCTTCACAGAATTGAACAGAGTTAGGGTCTTCCTCTGGATTAGGCTTTGGTGTAAGGGAATGTGTAAGCCACTAAAACTTTCTCCATATCAGCAATAAGGTTGTTTCACTTTCTTATCTTTGGTGGGTTCACTGGAGTAGCACTTTTAATTTCCTTCAAAAACTTTTCCTTTACATTCACAGCTTGGCTATTTGGTGTAAGAGGCCTAGCTTTCTGCCTATCTTGGCTTTTGACATGACTTCCTCACTAAACTCAATCATTTCTAGCTTTTGATTTAAAGTGAGAGATGTGTGACTCTCCCTTTTACTTGAACACGTAGAGGCCATTATAGTGTTATTAATTGGTCTAATGTCAGTATTGTTGTGACTCAGGGAATACGTAGGCCCAAGGAGAGGGAGAGAGATGGGAGAGTGGACAGTGAGTGGAGCAGTCAGAACCAACACATTTATCCATTAAGTTTGCCATCTTATACAGGCATGGCTCCTGGCACCCCAAAACAATTATAATAGTAACATCAAAGATCACTGATCACAGATCACCATGACAAATATAATAATGAAAATGTTTGAAATATTGTGAGAATTACCAAAATGTGACAAAGAGATAATACAAGCAATTGCTGTTGGAGAAACAGTGCCTGCATACTTGCTCAATAAAGGGTTGCCAAAAACCTCTAATTTGTAAAAAATGCAATTATCTGCAAAGTGCAACAAAGCAAAGCAAAACGAAGCATGCCTGTACAAACCAATAAAAATGTTTTTTTTTTTCCTCTTCCCTTTTTTTCTGGACTACAGACAAATGCTTCTTTTCACTGATACATAATAATCTATTATATGGATGGACGTACTAGCATTTATTAACCAGTACTCTGTTGATGGACACTTATGTTGTTTTTCATCTTTTACTATTAACAAATGGTGTTGCAATGAGTAACTGTATATACATCATTTCACAAGCGTAAATTCCTAGAAATATTGTTGGAGTCAAAGGGCATATGACTTTGTAATGTGCTCAGATGCTGTCTATTATTCTAGTTATGTCAATTTATACTACCAGCAGGAACACTTGTCTATTTCCCTGTAAGTTCACAACTTTAGTGTTATCAATTTTACAGGTTTGTCAATCTGGTAGAAAAAATTGCTAATATTTTTAGTTAATTTACTTAATTATAAGTAAAATTAAATAAGTTTATAAGTTTAAGACAAATTTGTATTTAATTTTCTGTGACATTTCTGTGCATATCCTTTGCACAGTGTTTCTATTGCTAATATTATTGTTAAAAATTTTAAATATTCTAATAGCTCAAAGGCATACCAGTCACATGGGTCTCCTGTCAAAACCACCCAAACAGTACTGAAGTCGAACACAAAGGAAAATCATACTGAAGAACTCAAGAATAAAGAAATAATGGTTGTATAAAATGACTGAGCATAGGACTGAATCAAATTATAGTCAAGACTAAAAAATTATTGTAAATATTATAATAAATGTGAAAAATTCTTCAAAGATTAAAAAAGAAAAGAAATTACCTAGATTTATAGCCCCACGGGAAATGGGTGATTACAGTAAAACTGTAAAGTCCTTATTTCCTCACCTTACCTAATATACAGTCAACATTTATTGCTTTAAAAACAATCTTACTTCTAATTTATATAACTTTACTTAATACATAATTTTACTTCTATACATAATAAAAAAAGCATGTTACTGAGAAATCTAAATTCACTGCATGGAATATAGCAGAAAAGAGCTTTCATATAGCCCAAGTACTGAAACTTAATAGTAATATATTCAATGTAACAGTCATAATTTGTCTCATATATTGAATAAAGAATGTGAAAAGAAAAAACGAGGGGAAAAAGCAAGAGAATCTTCTTGAGGTAACTAAGCAAATAAGATAAAGATGGAAAGTAGAAAAGAATTCTAGAAGACGTGACTGTACATATGAAAAAAATTACTTGAGGTAGGGTTAAACAATAAACAATAGGGGAAAAAAGAATGCATGTTATGACAGTTACCTAATTTATAAACAGAAACAATGCCTACCTTGCAGGGTTGGTGTAAAGAATAAATGATAACACAGATAAAAAGTATAAGATAAGGTATAGAACATAGATAAAAGGCACAAGGAACATGCTCAATAAATGCTAATTTGTTTTTTCTACTGGCAATCACAAATTCTTCACAGACAAAAGGCCATGATGGAAAAAGTATCAACTGAAAATTTGTTACTGTGGAGAAAAATAAGGTAAAAACAATATGCTCAACTCAAATATACCACCCTAATTTTTAAGGCTTTGCATGTCTTTGCGTGTCTATGATTTAAAGGAAAAAAAAAAAAAAGGAAATAAGATAATGAAAATAATAAAAAATATTTTCAGTACTGTCTATAAGAATCATCACATGCCTACACAAACAAGAAAATACCAGAAATCAATAGTTTTACCATGGTCTTTCCTGATCCTCGGGGTCCAATAATGAGAACAGAGTTACTTTCTCCATGGATAGCAGTTCTTTTCAGCAGCTCAATTAAGTGTCTGAAATGACATAAATAAGCCAAAATTTAAAAAGGAAGCTGGAATAATTTGCTAGGTAATACTATTAAAAGTTGAATTTGAATATGCACAGAAAATAAGCATTCCCTTTTTCTCTCTCTCTGGGCACTGGACTTACGCTCTATATAGTCCTACAAAGAAAAACACAGAAGAGAGGGTAGGTCAATATGGATTCTCTGGAAACCTCAAGAGGAAACCAAGTAAGTTTGAAATATCTTGGCTTTCTGATGGTATGGGACAAGGGACGACAGTGGCAATTGGGAGCTTTCACTCCACAACTGGCTGTCGAGTATTTAGGTGCAAAAAGCTCAGAATTCTCTCCGTAATACCAGATGACAGAAGCAACACAAGATTGAAAGGTAAGGAGCTTTCTCATTATGGAAATATTTATATCTGCTCTTGCTTTATAATATTCAGTGTTTCTATAAAAGAAGAATTTTTTTATCTCTACAAAAGTATCTGTCAGCCTTATTCAAGATAAAATCTGTGTAAGATAATTTTTGCAAAACCTAAGGGCATCTTTAAGTAGGTTTATAGCAGACAAAGGGATAGCTAAACTTACTTGTATTGTACTTGTACTCCAAATAAGTTACTATGTGGGCTCTGATGACAAAATTTTTCCCGTAAAATTCTTTGTACCTTATAAAAACAAAGTGAATAAATATAAATGAAAATGTTACACACAAAATAAAAAATGAATGAGAATATACATTTACAGCAGTCAGAATTAGGTATTAATGAATCTATTCAACCCTCCCCAAAGAACTTGTCTTCAAGAGTTCCGGTACCATTTCCATGAGTTGTAAAATTAACGGTTCTTCTCACCTATCTCAAGTCCCAGAGGAAGGATGAGAATTTACTTGTGAGGTTCAACAAGAGAAAGAATTACTTACTTTAGCCACATCAGCAATTTGAGGGCTGTTTTATTGCGTGTGAATAAATGAATACTTCACTTTGTATGTAACGTATCAGCCAAGGAAAAAAGACAGGAGAGAATCTAATAATGTAATCTCACCTAATAATGCTTATGAACCACACCTCAATCTTTAGAGACCAAACAAATCTGAACTGGCTTAACCCAAGCCCTATCCATTTGCACCAGTCATAAAAGTCAGGATTCTGAGAAAATAAAGGAAGTTTAAAAGTCCATATAGTTACTGGACCTATAGGACCTATTAGAAGCAGAGCATGCTACTACTAAAAGAGCATGATCCATGCCTAAAGAAACAGTGCAAATAAACTGGAAAGAAATGACACACTTAAAAAAGTAGTAATTCAGCATATAAGGAAATGCTCAATTACACGGAAGAAATTAGATTTATCTATACCTATAAATTGAGGAATCACTAGAATGAATGAAGAAAAAAAATTCTTGTAAGGACCTAAATTTTCAGTTTGCCTTAGAATAAAGGGCTTAGACTGAGTTGTGAAAAATTATGTCAGATAATCCAGCACATTCTTTAAAAAGACAGACCACTAAAGGATTCCTTTTCTGCATCTGCTGCTAATACAGAAATCTTTCAAAGACAAAAACCTTAGGAGGCTATTTCACATTTGGTCCCATCATCAGAAACAAGAAGCTTCCAAGATTATTTGCTTCTCTCAGACTGACAGCATGGGACTGATTCTTCATGTACCAAAAGATAAAATCTGAGTTCTGTTTATATGTACCAGAGGCTAAGCAAAGCAAATTACTCAGTGGTAATAAAATAATCCTAATTATCATTATATAAGAAGGGGAAAGAATAAGAGAAGTGATGCCAAAAGAGCCAATTATGTGGATTTTAAAGTTACACTTTTCTAAATCTTAATTTTTTTAGTCTATAAAATGGAACAATAATAGTTTTCTGGCAGGCCTGTTCTCAAGATTAAATAAGGCAGTCTTGTCTGTAATATAAGTATTGTATAGGTAATAGCTGATACCTATAAAACACTTAAATGAGCATATATAATCATAATACTAATCATATTGTATATTCCTCTACCTAGATAAGATCATTAGAAATCAAAAGATAAACCTCAGTCCTTTGCTTTTCCAAATTTCATTAAAGTCTAATGAGAGGCAACAACTATGTATAAAATCTAAGGGATAAAGTGAAGTGAAGCTGTAGTGAACAGTGAAAGGTTCAAAAATCTCAAAGTGATCTGAGATGAAGGTTAAACAGGTGTACACGTGTATAGAAATTAAGCTGTAAGTGGAAGATTTGTGCACTTTACTAGGATATGTAAATTATACTTCAGCTAAAAATTTTTCATAAAACAGAGTTAAACATCTTCCTTCCAAAAAAAAGTTAAGGTCTTACATGAGGGATGCCAATAACATACATTTAGTTTTGATTAGAAAAAACTATAGTTCTGGTCAAGTCAGATAAACAGAAATGCCAGGACAGAGTTATTATACCTATTCCCTACTATATTTCTTAAGAGACAGACACACAGATATAGGCTCAACACTTGGAATACAGTATGTACTTAAGATAATATTAAATGTTCATGATAAAAACACTCAATATACTAGGAAAAAAGGACAACATCCTCAACCCGATAAAGGGCATCTATAAAAACCTATAGGTAACATCACATCAATGGTGAAAGACTGAATGTATTTCCTCAAAATCAAAAACAAAACAAGAATGTCTGTTTTTGTTGTTGTTTACTCAATATTGTACTGAAAATTCTAGCCAGGGAAATTAGACAATAAAAAAATAAAGTCAACCAGATTGAAAAGGAAGTTAAACTGTATTTGTAGATGGCATTATCTTATTAAAAAACTAAAGAATAAACTAAAAACTATTAGAACTAGTAAGTGTGGCAAGGCTGCAGGATACAAGATTACATATAAAAATCAATTGCATTTAGATACACATGCAATGAACAAATAAAAAAATTAAGAAAACAATTCCATTTATAACAGCATCACAAGAAATAAAATAGGAATAAATTTAACAAATGAAGTACAGAATTCTTAATTAAACTGAAATTAGGACACATTTGGGAAGACAGGAGTAAAGTTAGGATTCCAACTATCTAAAGACTTACAAAGGATGAAAGTAGTGTAAGACAGTCTCTCCTTGAGAATGGAAAGGGTGATTCTTCATAAGTGTTAAGGGGAGAATTCAAATTAAGATTATTATTATTTCTCTGATCAGCTTTGCATGATAACAGACTTTGAGGTTAATGAAAATATATACTAACCTGTGACAGGTACTCTGCATGTATTAAGTTGTTACTCTTTGATTTACGACTGCTCATTTTAACAAACTGAAATCCTTAAAAACAAAAAAAGCATGAATACAAAACATTACTGGCTTGAAGAGATTCTTTAAGAATTTACTATTACAGAATCAAAATAAACACAAGTTTTAAAACATGAAAATGTCCCAATTTCTCAAACTTTAAAAACTCTCAGCTGAATCTCGTGTTTCATTTCTTAATATATGTAAACCAAACCGTCGGTATACCTTCAACTCATACACATTAATGTATGTCAATTATTTTTCAATAAACTGAAAAAAATCTCAACAGTTCTTTGTCTAAGTACAGGCTTATTCAAATTCTCATACCACACGGTATATGGTTCTTACAGACAACTAACTCGTACCTTTCCCTTGAATCTACTGTTCGCATTACCTTCCTTACCTTTTTTTCTTTTTTAATCTATATGATTCCTTTATACAGAATGTTTCCCTCCCCCATCCATCCCACAGGATCATCACCTTCCAGAATGCCTTCGCTTTCTTGCTCTACTCATCATACATACACAATCATTAGAGGGTAGGTAAAATGCCTCTTCTGTGAACATCGATAATTGCCTTTATTTCTCTTCATCCATAATTAAATTATAGTTAAAAAGATTGTCCACTTAACTGCCAGTATCCCAAAACAGCATGTTTTAAAATTCCAAGCATTTTAGCACAATATCCAAAATAAAATTGGCAGTGATAATGCGACTGGAAAATATATATATACTAATAAAAAAAAGAGAACTTTTTTAAAATTCTTCCTCAGGGCAACACAGTCACAGATAAATACCTTTGGCTAAAAGATCTAATTTTCTTAGCACTGTTTTCCAATAGCAATCTTTTACTAGTCTGGTAATAAGAACTTAAGCAGTGTTTGCTTATATACCAGGAACTGTTACAAGCGCTTTGTATTTAACTCACTTAATAACTCATTAACTCATATTTATTAATTTTACATACTGACAATTAGACGCCAACCCTTGGAATGCTGTTTTATTCTTCTCTGGAAATGCTGACAGGATAATCTGGGCAAGGCTTTGACAGACTGATAGCAAGCAAATCTGTCTCCCCCTTATGTATAAGCCATGTACCCAGGGCCTGTCCAAAGAGCTTCTGGCTCCTAGATCCCAAATTGGAAACTCAAGAACAGAGTACTCAATTGTCTTATCCCTTAAGAATATTTTTTCTTAAGAGAAAAGCGGTCTTCTCAGCTGCCCTAGGGCACCTTCTAGCAGCCTAATGTCTATGTAAGGCACTTTGAGAATCTTTACATTAACAATTTTTACTTTATTCTACTTATTTTATTATTTCTTCTCTTAAATAAGAACTGTATGTGGCGGGGAAATCCTTTTATCAACACGAAAATATATCTTCACTGTGGCTTAAAATACTCCTAACTGAAAAAGGTCTATAAATCAACATCTGAACTCACAAAAAGTCAATTACTGCTAGACAAAGAGCATCAAGCATTTGTATCTTTTTATAATCGACTGACAGCTTGCTAGGACCACATGAAAAAAACGATTAGTAATATATTCTCCTTTCCGGAATTAAGGTGGTCTATTTATCTTTTACTTGCTGCCTTCAATTAAGACTTGGGGTTTAAGAGGAATATTTCAAATGAAGATTAAAATTACTAGTCAATATCTACACTTTCACTTCTTCTAACAATTTTGCCATGATTGGAATAGTCTTCCTACTTATTTCAAACTTGAAGTTACTAGATGCATTTTAGCATGTCTAAAAATCTGGCAATATAGACTCTAAATCTTCTACTGAATATATGAAAAGGTTTTCATTTTTAAAATTAAACCAGAAAAAAGTAAAAGCAAAGGAAGTGAAGGTGAAGACACCGAATTTTTTCTAGAAATTTTTAGTGTTTCTTAGAAAGTCACAAGTGACGAAATTTAAAAAAATACATTATTCAAATCAGAACCGTGAGAAGTCCAGAAAAAAAAAATCTGTATATCAAATTTAAGATAAATGCAAATTCTTAAAGAGTAAGGAAAAGCACAACTAGAGAAATGCGATTAATGGTAATACTATGTCCTTAAGAGCTTTGTTACTAGCAAGGCCTAGATTTGGGTTGTTCTGTGGTGTCACCTTCACAAATTAACTTTCCTAAGCCCCAGTTTTCTTCTCTGCAAAATTTGAGAAAAAACTATTATCTAATTCACAGGGAATTGGGGGGGGGTTAAATTAAATGGTTTACCTGATATGCAATGCTGTCAAATCCCATGTACAGTAATACAGTACCCTTTCTAAATTATCACATTACATTGGAGAGAAGAACCAAGAGGAGGATGAGGAAGGGAGGGAAGCAAAAGCACAGAATCTTGTTCTAAACTATTTCTTTGACAGTACTTCTTTGACAATGCAATAAATATCAAGTGCAAGTTCAACTGAAGTACTTCAGAATTATGAGAGAATGCTTCAATGGTATACATTCACTGAGTTTTTCTCAATATAAAAAAATACAGTTTTGAATACTGGTAGTAAAAAGAAATGATGGGTGGATCAATCTACAGTCACATGGATCTCAAAGACCTCAAATCACTAATGGTAAGAAGCCATTCAACACCTGGAAGAGATGATGACTGCTGGGCAGCATACCCAGAGTTTCTGATTTAGTAGGCTTAGGGTAGCACTTGAGAATTTGCATTTCTGATAAGTTCCCAGATGATGCTCCTATTGCCAGTCCCAGAACCATACTTCAGGAGTTACTGCGAAAATTGAGGATTTCTTTTCATTGCACATCAAACCTGATAAAACTGATAAGATACCACAGAAGATAAAGAAATCCATGGGTATAGATGGCATCTCTTCAAACCAAATTAAGCCTAAAAGTAAACAGTATCTAGGGATCATACTGAGGTAAACAGTATCTAAGGATCATCAAAACAGGAGAATTTGGAATAGGAAAGACAACAGGAAGCCAAGGGACTTTCATCATGGTAAATAAAATAAGCTAGAAGGCTCCCTAATAGAAAAACAGTTCACAGAGCATAAGCCACAAGTGGAATAAAAAAGTCAGAAAAGTTTTTCTTTCCTCCAGTTATTGAAAAGTAATAAAGGTTTTGTCCTATCATCTGATGATTCAGAGAGCCTTCAGAGGATATTCACATAAACTTTAAACAGGGGCATCTGGCTGACTCAGTTGGTTAAGCATCTGCCTTCGGCTCAGGTCATGATCCTGGGTCTGGGGTTGGAGCCCCACATGGGGCTCCCTGCTCAGCGGGGAGCCTGCTTCTCCCTCTCCCTCTGCTGCTCTCCCTGCTTGTGTCTCTCGCTCTGATAAAATCTTCAAAAAAAATTTTTTTTAAATTCTGTAAACAAAAGAGTGAAATATAGAAACACTTGCCTGGATGTTATATATTTATATGTCATTCCCTGATCAAAAACAAAACAAAACCAAAAAACCTTCTTTCCTGCAAGATTATTAAATTGTTTTGACATATATGTTTTAACAGCATAAAAGACAATGTTTTTACAAATAGTTTTTGATTCATCAATATTTTCTTAGGAAAAATTAAAATCCCCGAACTAAAAAAAAATTAAGCAAAAGCAAAAATTAGTACTTAAAAAATACTTTAGAAAATAGTTATCAACTTTAGAAAATAGTTATCTCAGACTGGTATCAAACAACACGAAGGGTGCCTAATACAAAAAGAACAAAAAAGATGTGTTTGATTCAATAGATGAGGACAAACATTTGCTCTGGTAAAGCCAGCTAAATAATAGTGCTAACCGAAGATTACAGTTTCACAGTTCCAATTATAAGAGAAAAGCACTAATGGTATGGCACTGTTGGACAGGCTGTGTCAGTTACCGTGATGCCAAGCGGCTGGTCAGTGGCAAAGAACAAGTAGTATTTAGGAAGACATGAGCAAAATGGGTTAATGCTCATTAAAAAATAAATAAATCAATCCCAGGGCAACAGACCTGAATCTTTACGGGTAGAAACCCCCTCCGCTACAAATTATTATTCTAATATGCAGAGTTGGAAAAAAAATTGGATTAGTCTCATACAACATGCCTACAGAGTTCCTGGTAAATGACAAAATGGTTCTTTTTATAAAACCTGAGCAACTTAGGTCTGTGTCAGTTTGCCCACTTCCCTGGACAATGGTCTCTTGAGCAGTTAAGTGTCACATATGAGATTATCATAACTGTAGAGAAAATATTATAGAGAAATTGATTGCTAATATCCACAGAAGGAAGATACTTTTCTTTGCCAAAGGCCAAGGGCTTTAAACACTGCCCAGAATGAGATGACTGCACCCAAAATCCAGGTAGACAGTCATAGGTATCCTGTTAAGAGCAGTAAAGTAGGAAAAAATAAAACAAAAACCATACCTTTTCTTCTTATTTACTTAATGTTTCAATGTATTGGTCTTGGTGAATACATATTTAACCTAGTAAATTACCTGCCTTTATTTATTGTGTATGTTTATGTGAGAGTTAAAGTTGACTCCGAATTATATAACCTTTTCTCTATATATTACCAAACCAAATGGTTCAGAACACAAATATGGCAATGACTACTTATTTAAAAAACAAAACAAAACAAAACTTCAAATTTGGGGTGCCTGGGTGGCTCAGCCGGTTGAGCATCTGACTCTTGATCTCAGCTCAGGTCATGATCTCAGGGTCATGAGATCTAGCCCCATGCTGGGCTCTGTGTTCAGTTGGGCTCTGTGCTCACCAGGGAGCTGGCTTCTTTAACTCTTCCCCCTCTCCTTCTGCCCTTCCCTCCCCACCCCGTTCACATGCACGCTCTAAAATAAATAAATAAATCTTAAAAAAAAAAAAAAACTTCACATTTGGAGACATTCACTCTTAACCAAATAACTAAAAATAAACAGTGCCATTTTACCCATGCATAAATATGAAACTACCCAAGCCAATATATTCATTCATACAACAGCCAAGTAAAGCACATCATTCAATGAATATTTAAACTTACATATATATACAATGGATACAATTTTATTCATTAATGGTCTTTCTTCCAGATGTTCTTAAATGTCCAGATCTAAGGCACTAAACTGCAAGGCTTCCTGGCTATACTATCAAAATATTTTATTTTCACTGGAAGCTATATCCAGGGACAATCAACATGAATAGACTCCTGGGACAGCCCCTCAAATCAGATTTTTTTTTTAATTGAACTATAGTTGGTACCTTATGTTACATTAGTTCCAAGTGTAAAATATAGTGATTCAGTAAGTCTATACATTATGCTTTGCTCACCACAAGTGTAGTTAACATCTGTCACCATACAAAACTACTACAAATGGGCGCCTGGGTGGCTCAGTTGGTTAAGCGACTGCCTTCGGCTCAGGTCATGATCCTGGAGTCCCTGGATCGAGTCCCGCATCGGGCTCCCTGCTCGGCAGGGAGCCTGCTTCTCCCTCTGACCCTCCCCCCTCTCATGTGCTCTCTCTCTCTCATTCTCTCTGTCTCAAATAAATAAATAAAATCTTTAAAAAAAAAAAACACTACTACAAAACCACTGACTATATAATATTCTCTATGCTGTACCTTTCACCTCCGTGACATATACATTCCATAACTGGAAGCCTATACCTCCTACTCCCCTTCACCCATTTTATCCATCCTCCCACACCCTTCCCTTTTGGCAACCATCAGTTTGTTTTCCATATTTCTCAGTCTGTTTCTGTTTTTGTTGTTGTTGTGGTTTATTTGTTTTGTTTTTTAGATCCTACATATAAGGGAAATCATTCGGTATTTGTCTTTCTTGGATTTCACTTAGTATAATGCCCTATAGGTCTATATATGTTGTTGCAAATAACAAGATCTCATTTGTTTTTATGGCTGAGTAATATTCCATTGTATATATACCACTAATCTGAACAAAAAAGTAAGATATTTTTTTAAGTCTAGCAATTGACAAAATAACTCTCAGCTTGCTTATTAGCAATAGCATACAACATCTGCATTATAAGATAAAACCTGACTTCGAATATCACTGTCTTAAAGAACCTTAAAAAACCTAGAATTATCAAATCTTACAAAGGCACAGATTATAACACTAGCTTTGTTTTAATTTTAAAAAGATTTTTATTTTATTTCAGAGAGAGAGCACTAGAGAGAGAGAGCGTGCAAGCATGACTCGGGGGCAGAGGGAGAGGGAGAAGCAGGCTCCCTACTAAACAGGGAGCCCAACGTGGGGCTCGATCCCAGGACTCTGGGATCATGACCTGAGCTGAAGGCAGATGCTTAACTGACTGAGCCACCCAGGTGCCCCGATATTTGCTGTGGATAACCACCAGCTATGTCTGAGAATAAGCTGCTCAATAAATTACTGAACTGATTTAATGAATTTAATAAATATTTTAAAGTAAAAAACATACTGCTTTACCAAAATAATACTGTTGTTTTAAGTCACTTGTAAGTCCTTCCATGCCACAAATTTTAGGCACTCAATTTGTCAGCTGTATAAAAATTTAATATAAATTTTTGGTGATATTATATGGTGATAACATTTCATGACTAATTTGGCCCAATAAATTAATAAGATAGCTATACAACATATATTTGGAATATTTTCCAATTTCCATGTGTATATGTGTGAATTTCTGTATGTCTATGTGTATGGGTGACACATATGTGTGTGTCTGTGTATACTATATAAGTAAGTTTATGGCTTCAGTTTCAGACACTGCTTAAAGGAATATTTTCACCCCATTAAACACAAATTGTTACTGGGAATGACATAACAAATAAAACAGAAGACAAATGCAATCTAAAGAAAGATTAAGTAAATATTTATTTATATAAAATAAATGTATAAATGCCTCCCTGTATGATAGTTAATGAGAAAACCAAGGAGCACAAAGCTGATAACAAGGATTCTCAATCAACTCAATAAACAAATATTTAGCTAATCAGTACTTATTACAAGGCCCTGGGAAAATCACTATGGGAAAGATGAGTATTAAAGTTGATCTCTATCCTCAAAAGCTAAGTCTGATTGGGAATAAGATAAATGAATATAAAAGTGGAAAAGGCAGTAAAAGTACAAAACAAGAGCTAAACTCACGGATTTAGTAAAGAAAGGGGCCTTAAAGAACATAGAGGCTGCTTTTCATAAGAGGAGAAATTGGGCAGAAAGATTTTTTAAAACCTGCCAAGATCATACAACTTACATATAAGCAGCAGCTGTTACCTCTAGTGACACCCAATCCAGTGTTCTGTTAGTCTGAAGTGACATGAAAAAAACCAAACAAAATAAAACTCTGTAAACATTAAAAAGAGCCATCAAAATCATCACTGGGCTTTTCTTTAAAGGAATAAACATACCAGAAGAATGCATTCTGAAAGAAAATTGTTGGTATCCCAGATGTTCAAGACTGACAATCCAGTCTTTTTCCAAATGTGTACCTGTACAATTTACGTTAATATCTGTATTTTTAAAATAAACTTTTTTTAACATTAGAAAGTAATATGTGTTTATCATATGAACTCTGGAAAGCCGATAAGGAGTCATGTGGATAAGGATCATTAAGCAAAATGAAATCAGAGAATCCCTGTCCTTGCAATATCTAACAAAACAAATAATTAAAAAGAAATGTTCTAGGGGGATTATGGGAAGCCGGATTATGGAAAGTAGGAAGCACCAGGAATCTATCTCCACTAGAAAGCAACTGTACAGGACAGAATGTGATATAACCATTTTGGAACTCTAGAGTCTATTTAAGGTTTGTAATATCCAGAGGAAGGCTTGGAAAGCAAACTGCCATTAATTTTGGTTAATTTCAGCTCTTTGTTCAGTAGCAGCTACCCATCCCCCACAACTGAGCCCAATGGGAGGCAGCTATGAACCAGTTACTAGAGGATCTTGCACATTGCCTGTGGTGACAGAATGGATAAAAGGGATCCTGTTGCCCAAATGTCAGGGATTTGTGCTGATGGTGGCTTCTCATCTCTGAGAAACATAGACAGATTGCCATTGTTACTCCATTTCCTCTTACTGTTCTAAGTCCCTCTTCCTCCTGAGACATAACTTCCATGGGATTTAAAAGGCCAGTGCCCCTCTTCCCTCCCTTCAGTCTTCCCTTTTTTTTTTTTTTTTTTTTTTGAGATCGAGTGCTTTTGGGTGTGCAGGGGCAGGGGGTTGGGTTGTAAAGAGGTCAGAGGGAGGAAGAATCTTATGCAGGTTCCATGCCTAGTGGTGAGCCCAGTGCTGAATCCTACATGGGGCTTGATCTCACAATCTTGAGATCATGACCTGAGCCTAAACCAAGAGTCTGATGCTTAACCGACTGAGCTACCCAGGCGCCCCTACTCTTCCTCTTTTTGGGAGCCAAAGATTACAGACTAGGATATTCAAAAGAAACTGAATAAAATTAGGGTAACTAAAAAGTCATGATGCATGCCCAGGGGAGGGTACAGGCTCACAGACACCTGAGAGACCTTAATTTTATACCTCAAGCTGATCTTTGGCACCGACTCACTACAACAATTAAAAAAGTAAAGTAATAAACAAAGACAAAAAAGCAGCAAACCCTGCATAATGGGGAAATCTGATTTTCAGAGCTACTAAATTATTAGTTTCAAATGACAGTTTTTAAATAGAAAATATCAAGACATACCAAAAAAAAAAAAAAAAAAAGTATGCCCCTAATCCTCGTGTTGTTCAAGGGCCAACACTTCTACTTCAAGGGAATAGAGTCTGCAAAGTGACAATGTAAGGAGAAAAAAAATTAATGAAGCCTATACTAGTAACCGTGAACAGAAACTGTAACACTGTAAACCAAAGAAAGCATTTACAAGAGAAAACAGGTGAGAATATGTCCTATTTACTCAGTTTGAACGTTGTCCAAGTAGGTCAAAGATACCACAAAGAATTTTTCCTATCCTGCAGATGAATAAGCTCCAAACTAGCTGATGCAAAATAATCCTCTCAGGTAAAACAAGTATTTAAAGACTTTTCCTTAAAATATTTACCTAAAAAATTAAAATTACATTAAACTTAGATAATATTTAATATATACATTGACAATATCTTCACTTGATCTCTTCATTAGCAAGTCATGTCATCTCACTAACAGCAATCTAGGAGCCCTAAGGAAAGAGTGGAAGGTAAGTAAATGATAGGAGTTACAAGCGGTACCACCGTATGTTTATTCATGTTCAGCTTATTACTATACAACACAGGTATATGCGCCCAGTTGGGTGGAATTAATGAATTCAGCTAACTTCAACTTAAAGGTATTATGATGTTTTAAATGAAAGTGATATAATTCAGACATTCCAAAAAAACCTGTGGATCTTTCCTGGAATGAAAAGTGGCTGCCTGTCCAAAGCATACTGCTTACAAAAAAAGAAAAAAAAATACTTTATGTAGAACTTTAAAATAAAGTTATGAAAGAAACAGATTTTTGAAAGAAACTTCTGCTAGGGAGAGAGCATTTTGAAAACATTTTTATCTCTGATTTTGTGGCTGAAAATGATGTATTACCTATAAAAAAATTCTCATACACAGGCACTTAAAACCACTTATAAAGAGGACTTTCTAACATATATTTCTACAAAGAGCATGAATAGGCTTTATTATGCCCATTTGTTAAAAATATAAAAACAACTTTTCCAATCATTTTGGAAAAACAATTTACATGAGAAAAGATGAAATTTAGTAAGAGAATTCCTACAAAATCTGTGTAAAATTGGTGGATGAGATTGAAAATGAAAAACATACATACAAATTATCTTTATTTTTTTCAACAGCCCTCTTTTGGACAAAACCCTAAAGTTCCAGCACAGAGGAGTATGACTTTGTGACAAGAACTCCTGGTAAAATAAAAATAAAAAACTCCCTCTGATGATGATTAAAGAAAAGAATATATGCTATATACTATCAACCTTTGTTTAAATTAGGTAAAAGTGATAATACAAATTCTACTACTGTTTACTTAGTGTCTAACTCAGTATGGCTGACATTTTTCAAAGAACAGTAAGAATGGACAAAACGTTAGAACTCTGCCTCTCTTCGGTTAGAAAAATGATCTTGATTGGATAAACAGTCAAATAAAATGTAAAACGAAAGATATTTTAGGAGAAATCTGTGGGTGGTTTTCATGTTTTGTTATTGTTCTTTGAGATGAAACTGAGGTAAGAATATATTTAAGCTGTTTTTCAGACAGCTAGAATTAGTTTCCACACTTACTTCTTGTCAGCTGGAGTGTTTAGAGCAAGGGAAAGAGTATTAAAAGAAAGGCTGAAGGGGGACAAATAAGGGACAAAATAGGTATAAACTCCAGGTTTATAGACAAGCAAACATATTCTTAGTACTTTCTAGAAAGATCAGGTAGAAATGTTGTCTATAAAATTATGTGGATTTAGTTAAGTCAACTTGGGGCAGAGTCTCTGGTGAGATGTTTCCTTGAGCTCCCCAGAGCTGAAGAGTAATCCCAAATAATTGCTTTTTTGTATATGATTTCTAGATAAACTTGTACACAGTGTAATAACTAGTAACTCCGGACAACTTTATAAAATCTTTTTTTCTCCTCTGTTTCTTCCCAGGGAATACAGAGGGAACACAATTCACTTAGAAACTTAGATCAAATGAATCCAAAGTTTTAGCATCTTTAGTTTACTTATATAATGACATGCTATTTTCTTCATTGTTATTTTATAAATCTCTAATATTTTATAGAATTTATAATGTCTAATACTCAAAACCGACCAAATAATTCACACTGAAAAATTTGTAATTCTCCAGAAGAGCCATGTTCTCTCTTACATCTTAGTTTTCAATACTACAGAGCAATGTGCCTGGAACCACATATACACATGGAGACATACCCACACAGGTACAAGTGTATACACATGTATATGCACATACACACATGTGCAGAGATATATACACATACGTATCTTTTAGTAAATGTATTTACTTTGTAAAGTACCTAGTAGAGTCCTGACATTAATGAATATGCACCCAGAGTTGTTTTTAATAACACTGGTGGATCAGTAGTCAACAAAATAAGTAAACAATCTCAGTGGGAAAATCGTTAAGTTTGGGGCGCCTGGGTGGCTCAGTCACTTAAGCAACTGCCTTCAGCTCAGGTCATGAACCCAGGGTCTGGGATTGAGCCCTACATCAAGCCCCACATCGGGCTCCCTGCTCAATGGGGAGCCTGCTTCTCCCTCTCCCTCTGCCTACCGCTCCCCCTGCTTATGCTCTCGCTCTCTCTCAAATAAATAAAATCTTAAAAAAAAATCATTAAGTTTAATGACACAAAACCTTCAGGTAAAAAAGGCACTTGTTTATAAGTTATTACAATATTTATGACTATTGACCATGAAACATCCCATGATGTATCTCTTAACTATCAATTTTGTATTAGTGTAAAACAATAAAAAAAATTGAACTTCTTTAAAATACACATTAAAATTTACTCACTTATGAATTATATGGGCTAATGAAAGAGCCAACACATTTGCAAATAATCTAGAAATCCTTTCAGCTTTTGAAATGTATCACATCATTTTACTGGCACTGGTTTATCTCTTAACTACATCTTAAATGTCATACTAGCCAACAATACTCTATATTCTCTGAGCACATGGTATTTGACTAGAAATATGCTGAACAGGAAGAGGAATGAAGGCTGTGATTCAAAGCTAATGTGTTTACTTGGATGGATAAACAGTATAAAGGCAACAAAAATTTGAATCAATGAAAATACCATTTTTTTTGGATGGAGGAAGGTATTATACGTCGGACCCAATATTTAAGACCTGGGCACTAAAGTGAGTGAGTAAGAAGAGAGCACATATATAGAGGTTTGTTTTTGAAAAATATATGAGTATACTTTGTACTCATAAAATATATTATACAGTATTGTACTTATAAGAGCAATTACTCCAGGGCATATGTTCATTTAAGAAGAATGATGAATAGAATCCTCCCCACTATTTAGTTTTTTCCTTTTGACATACTCACAGTTGAACCATGTAAATGTAAATATTATATTCTACAACCCCAGTGAATCAATTAGCAAATGTTAATTAAACAAACTACTTTTAGAAGGAAAAAACTGAAAATACTGCCTTAGATAGAAACCACTTGAGAATTTCTAGAAATTATCCCGTGTAAACCCGAAATCTTATAATTTACCCTAGAAACTTTAAGAACAGTTTGTTATTTCTAATGAGACTCTTCAGCTTATGCAGGAAACATAAGGAGACCAAATCCCTACAATCTGAGTACTAGGGCCGAGATTATATTCTCCCATTGTGTCTACTAATGAATACTAATGCATACACACTCCCTACCTCTCCATCAACATGCTTAGATAACTTTGTCATGACAGTTGAAAAATCTGTTTAAACATTTATACTATAATAAGATTTTTTAAAAGGGAGAGATTACCAAAAACATTTTTTGCTTTAAAAAGACAGCTTAGAATTTTTTCTTACACAGTGTTGTACAATACACAGGATAACTATCTTTTTGAGACTCCAAACCAGAATTTTCAGTAACTTACGTTATTTCTTGTACTGCAGAAGAGCTGTTCATCATGATGACTTTAAGACACTAAAATACCCAAAGTGTCTTCATAAAAGTTATAGACTCATTTATTTTTAGCAAGATCATCAAACATAACTCCCTCATTTTCACATATGCAAACATTGAGACACAAATTTACTCAGAGATCCAGTTACAGTCAGATTCAGATTAAGCACTCAGATGCAATATATCTACCCTTCTCTGCAACCCACCCCCATCCAACAAAGGTTAACTGATGATCAATTGTGAACAGACAGGTTCAAATATACTGTTTCTATACTGATGTCATTCTTTATACACCTCTTACGTAAATACCATTCTCTGTTCTGAAAAAACTGCTGTTCTTTAATCACTGAGGTAAGGAAAACAACAATAAAAACCACCTTCACTGAAACAAAACTCCCAACAATAAACAAAAGCACCAGTCTAATTAACTGGGTAAAGGAGAACTCACTCACTCTTCTACATGAAAAAAGTTCAAATACATCCAGCCACTTTCTTTCCTAATTCTTAAATAAAATAAAGCTAGCTCAATATACCCACATTATTTCCTTGAAAAGGCAGCAGGTAAACAAACACAGAATGTCCAAAACTAAATCTGTGGTGCAATCTATTTAATAAAAAAAAAAGGTCTTTTCTAAGTAAACACACAGGAAAGCACATGGAGGACTAGTCTTTTCTCCTTTTGGAGGCAGACCACACTGCATAACTGTGAGACAAACCATTAGGCTCCTGTTTAAGAAAGCTGACTAAGCACATCAGTTTACCTTGACTTCCTTCAAAAACATCACCGACATTACAGAAAAAAAACAATAAAAAGAACAAATCTATGCCATCAGCAAAGATAAAAAGATGAGATGACCAAAATGTTGAAAAACTTTTATAAGATATAAAGCACACTGACTACACAAAGGATATTATAACCCAGTATTTGCAAAAGACTTCTGTAACACGTAAGTTTTCTCAGAACTCCAGAATAACCATAAGATCTAAAGCAGGACAACAATCATAAAAGAGATGAGGAACATGAATTGTAAAGGAGTTTACCAATCTCTAATTTTGGATACTCAGCAACAGTTCCATTTATCCCAACTGAAGGCCACAACTATAGTTCTCTACATAAAGGGACAGCTTCTTCTGAAGACACCTGGAATAGGCACTGAGGCTTGAGAAGGGGAAATGGTACCCCAGGTAACTTTCTGGCACTAATAAGAGGAGGTCTCATACTCAAAATTCAAGGTTTTCCTTACACCCTAAAAGAAAACTTGGTAATCCCTATTTTAACTAGCTTCCAAAATGGCCCTCAGTGGTTCTTACCTTCTAGTATTTATATCTTTAAGTAATCCCCTACCACGTTACAGAGCTGGCCAGTGTAAACAAGAGGATGTTGTGAAAGTAATGGAGTGTGACTTCTGAGGATAGGCCTTGATTTCACTGAGACCACCTGTTCTGAGGGAAGCCACCTGCATGTAATGAAGACAGGAAACTCTATGAAGAGGTTCATGTGGTAAGGAACCGAGGCCTCTTACCAAGAGTCAGTAGTAACTTGCCAACCACCTGAGTGAACTATTTTAGATGCAGCTTCTCCAGCTCCTGTCAAGCTTTCAGATGACTGGGATCCAACTAACATCTTGACTATAACCTCATGAGAGCCGAAGAACCACAACCATCTCATCTAAGCTGCTCCTGAATTCATGACCCACAGAAACCCTGTGAGAAAATAAATGCTTGTTGTTTTAAACCCCTACTGGTTGCAATTGTTCTGGAATAGTTTTCTACATGGCAAGAGATAACCAATACATCCTGCTTTAAAATTTATATTAAAAAGAAAAACATCCACTAATAGTACGATAATCCAATTATTAATGTTAAGAACTAATCATAAATATTGTAAATTTTCTCTACCATAAAGAAAAAAAAATCACAAAATCTAGAGAATGGGACCAAGGTAAAATTTAGAGGAAAATCTAGGAATATTTGTGAGATTAGTCTCTAGCCCTGGTTCCTGGCACATATTACTCCTGAAACTCTTGTAATTTCCTCAGTGTGAAGAGCACCCAGATGCACTTTTTGTTCAAATATTTGATCTCTGACTCTGGTTGCTACATAGGGCTCCTGAAATCCTCGTAATTTCCTGGTTGATAGGAGTGTGTCTTTTGTTCTAATGAGGCAACTCTTAGTGGAATCTTGGATAGGTCCTGGGTAAGGGCTGGTTACCAGAAGAGAAAGCTACGATTAGAAGCTCGGAGTTTTCAGCCCCAATCCCATTCTCTTGAGAAGGGAGAAGAACTGGAAATGGAAATGATGATAGATCATGCCTATGTGATAAAGCTTCCACAAAAATCCCAAAAGTATAAATTTCAAAGAATTTCTGGATTGGTGAATACATGGAGATTTAGGGAGAGTGGCATGCTCAGAGAAGACATGAAATTCTATACCCCTTTCAACATTCCTTGCCCTGTGCATCTCTTCCATCTGGCTGCTTCTGAGTTATATACATCCTTTTATAATAAAGTGGTAATCTAATAAGTAAAATGATTCTCTGCGTTTTGTGAGGCCCTCAAAAGGAGGGGATTGTTGGAACCTCTGATCTATAGCAGGTTGGTCAGAAGAACAGGTGACAACCCCGACCTGTGAACTGGCACCTGAAGTGGTGAGGGCAGGGGAGTTTTGTAGGACTGAGGCCTTAACCTATGGAATCTGATGCAATCTCCAGGTAAACAATGTCAGGATTCAGGTGAACTGTAGGACATCCAGCTACTGTCTGAGAATTGCATGGTGGTGGTGGTGTGGGGAACACTCCCTCCAACACTTTTGCTGGAATTGGGTACAGAACTACTTGGTATTAAACAGACTTACAAATTTATTATTAAAGAAATTAAATATGCAATTTGCAACATGTAACTTAGAAAACTAAAAACAGAATTAAAATGAAATTGTGTATGATGAAAACTAAAAGCAGAAAAATGACAAAATAATTATTAATAAGACAAACAATAAGAAAAGTAAACGCAGAAAACATAAAAAAAAAAAAAAATAGTGATCACAAAAGAAATGGGAAGTGTGCTCAAAAATATACCAAAAAATAACCATAGCACCAAGGAGTTTTGAAATTTAATTTTTAACCAAACATTCAAAAAAGAAGTTGAAAGGGGGGCGCCTGGGTGGCTCAGTCGTTAAGCGTCTGCCTTCGGCTCAGGTCAGGATCCCAGAGTCCTGGGATCGAGCCCCGCATCGGGCTCCCTGCTCAGCGGGAAGCCTGCTTCTCCCTCTCTCACTCCCCCTGCTTGTGTTCCCTCTCTCGCTGTGTCTCTCTCTGTCAAATAAATAAATAAAATCTTTAAAAAAAAAAAAAAAGGTTGAAAGGGATATAAACAATTCCAATATATATAAAAAATAAATACAGGCCTTTGGGCTTTATTCTATGTACCTGATATAACCTTTGTTAATAAAACCAAAGGGGGAAAAAAAATCATTAGAGATATATGGTTCACATAGAATTCATAAACAGAATCAAGGATTCTGGATCAAATATTTATTAGATAAAAGCCTAATAAATATAGTATCTTTTAGAAAGCTAAAAATCTGGTTCTTTAATTTATAATAGGATAGGTCTCAAAAACCCACCATAAATAGTGTTACAAATAAAACCATGAACAATATATCTGCTATTACTACTACTAACTAGTAGTATTCTAGAGAAATCAAGTAACAACAACAAAAATCCCACTAGTACAGTTTTATGTGGTTCCTATATATTAAAGGAGTTTAAACTCTACTTTTCTTCAACACAAAAAAAGTTAAACTGCAAGATTCCTTCAATCTGCAAAATGATAAAATTTAGTACCCCATTTTAACCATTGAAACAATGTGTTTACCTACACTTTGTTAAACTACAAATGCTTATTGATGAAAATATACATATTTCTTAATCAGAGATTATTTTGTCAAGAATCTGTAATGAGCTCTTATTTCAGTGACTGGCTGTGGCACCCCGTATCTGTATTAATATAGTGAACTAAAAAGTTCCATTATTTAACATCCCACTGCCTTATTAACTACCATAAATGTTAAAATTATTAAGTGATATTCTAAAGTTAATACAAAATCACTTAGATAATGATAAAAGGAACAATCCAACAGGAGGATATAATAACTGTAAATATTTATGCACCCAATACAGGAGAATCTAAGTACATAAACTAATAACAGACATGAAGAAGAAATTAACAGGACTAAGACTAGATGGACCTCACAGATATATACAGAATATTCCAATCAAAACCAGCAGAATACACATTATATTCAAGCGCATATGGACTTTTCTCCAAAACAGATCCCATGTTAGGCTACAAGACAAGTCTCAATTCAAAGATTAAAATCATATCATGCATCTTTTCCAACCACAACAATATGAAAAAGAAATCAATCAGAAGGAAAAAATCTTGAGAATACAAATACAAGGAAGCAAAATAACATGCTACTAAACAATGAATGGGTAAACCAAGAAATCAAAGAGAAAAATAATACATGGAGAGAAATGAAATTGAAAACACAACTTCCATACCTTTGGGATGCAGCAAAAACTGTTCTAAGAGGGAAGTTTATGGCAATAAAGGCCTATCTCAAGAAGCAAGAAAAATCTTAAGCAATCTAACTTTACACCTAAAAGAGCTAGATGAAGAATGAACAAAGCCCAAAGTCAGTAGAAGGAAAGAAATAATAAGAATTAGAGTTAAATAATGCAAATAGAGACTAAAAACACAACAGATCAATGAAGCCAGGAGGTGGTTCTTTGAAACGATCAATAATATTGACAAACCTTTAGCCAGACTCATCAAAAAAAAGGAGAGGACTCAAAATCAGAAATGAAGAAGTAGTAACTGACATCACAGCTATACAAAGGATTATAAAAGATTACGGAAAATTATATGCCAACAAACCTGAAAGAAATGGATAAATTCCTAGAAACATATAATCTACCAAAACTGAATGAGGAAGAAAGACAATCTAAACAGATCAATTACCAGCAATGAAATTGAATTAGTAACCAAAAAAATCCCAACAAACAAAAGTCCAAACCCAGGGACACACGTCTGGATGGCTCAGTCGGTGGAGCATCAAACTCTTGGTTTTGACTCAGGTCATGATCTCAGGGTCATGAGATGGGAGTCCCGTGTCAGGCTCCCCACTCAAGGGCAGAGTTGCTTGGGATTCTCTCTCCCTCTGCCCCTCCTCCTGCTCGCATGCATGTGCTCTCTCTCTCTAAAGTAAATAAATTCTTAAAGAAAAAAAAAGTCCAAGAGACCACTTCAGAGGTGAATCATACCAAACATTTAAAGAAGAGTTAATACTATTTTTCTCAAACTATTCCAAAAAGGAGAAGGATAACCAAATAAAGACACTACAAAAAAAAATTACAAGTTGATCTCTCTGATGGACACAGTAACAAAAAACCACAACAAAATAATAGCAAAACAAATCCAACAATACATTAAAAAAAAATCATTCACTATGACCAGGTGAGATTTATTTCAGGGATGCAAAGGTGGTTCAGTATTTGCAAATCAATCAACATAATACTTCGTATTAACAAGAGAAAGGATATAAACCATATGATCATCTCAGCAGATGCAGAGAAAGCACTTAACAAAGTACATCCAGTCATGACAAAAACTCTCAACAAAATAGGTTTTAATGAAACACATCTCAACATAATAAAAGCCATATATGAAAAACCCACACCTAACATACTCAATGGGGAAAAACTGAGAGCCCTCCCTTTAAGGTCAGGAACAAGACAAGGATGTCCACTCTCACCAATCTTATCCAACATAGTGCTGGAAGTCCTAGCCACAGTAATCAGATGAGGAAAATAAATAAAAAGGTATCCAAACTGTTGAAGAAGAAATAAAACTTTCACTATTTCAGATGAGGAAAATAAATAAAAGGTATCCAAATTGTTAAAGAAGAAGTAAAACTTTCACTATTTGCAGATGACATGATATTACATATAGAAAACCCTAAAGACTCCACCAAACTACTGGAACTGATAAATGAATTTAGTGAAGTCAGAAAATACAAAATCAACATACAAAAATGTGTTGCATTTCTATACACTAATAATGAAGCAGCAGAAAGACAAATTAGGAAAACAATCCTATTTACAAACACCAGGATAAATAAAACACCTGGGAATAAAGTTAAAGTGTGTTATGATGAAAACCGTAACATACTGATGAAAGAAATTGAAAACAACACAAATTAAAAGATATTTCATGCCCACAAACTGGAAGAACTAATATTGTTAAAGTGTGCGTACTACCCAAAGCACTCTACAGACTGAAAATCCCTATCAAAATACCAATAGCATTGTTCACAAAACTAGAATACTAAAATTTGTATGGAATCACAAAAAGATCCTGAATAGCCAAATCAATTTTGAGAAAGAAGAACAAAGCTGGAGATACTACATTCCCAGATTTCAAGGTATACTACAAAGCTGCAGTAATCCAGAACAATACTGCACAAACATAGACAAAAGATCAACAGAACAAAATAGAAAGTCTAGAAATAAACCTATGCTTTTAGAGTGAATTAATCTATGACAAAGGAAGCAAGAATATACAATGGGGAAAAGACAGTCTCTTCAACAAATAGTGCTGGGAAAACTGGACAGCTACATGCAAAAGAATGAAACAGGATCATTTTTTTACACCAATATACAAAAATAAGATAAAAATACATTAAAGATCTAAATGGGAGACCCGAAACCATAAAATTCCTAGGAGGAAACGCAGCAGTAATTTCTCTGACATTGGCCATAGAAACATTTTTTTAGACATGTCTCCTCTGGCAAGGGAAACAAAAGCAAAATTAAACTAGTGGGACTACACCAAAATAAAAAGCTTTTGCACAGCAAAGAAAACCATCAACAAAATTAAACAACAACCTACTAAATGGGAAAAGATATTTACAAATGATATATCTGATAAAGGATTAATATCCAAAATATATAAAGAACTTACACAACTCAACACCAAAAAAACACAATCCAATTAAAAAGTAGGCAGAGGACCTGAGTAGTCATTTTTCCAAAGGCATACAAATGGCCAACACACACTGAAAAGATGCTCAGTATCACTAATCATCAGGGAAATGCAAATTAAAATCACAATTCGTTCTCACTTTATACCTGTCAAAATGGCTTAAATCAAAAACACAAGAAACAACAAGTATTGGAGAAGTTATGGAGAAAAAGGAACTCTCATGCACTGCTGGTGGGAATGCAAACTGGAGCAGCCACTGTGGAAACAGTATGGAGATTCTTCAAAAAATTAAAAATACAATTATCAAATGATCCAGTAATTGCACAACTAGGTATTAACCCAAATACAAAAACACTAATTTAAAAAGATACATGTATCCCTATGTTTACTGCAGCATTATTTACAATAGCTGACATACGGAAGCAATCCAATGGTCCATCCACAGATGAATGGATAGAGAAGATGTGGTGGACATATAAATGGGAATATATACACATATATAATGGAACATCACTCAGCCATGAAGAAAAAGTGAGATCTTGTCATTTGCAACAACGTGGATAAACCTAGAAGATGTAACACTAAGTGAAATTAAATCAATCAGAAAAAGACAAATACCATTAAGACCTCACTCATATGTGGAATTTAAGAAACAAAACAAAGAAAAAAAGAGACAAAAAGCCAAACTCTTAAGTACAGAGAACAAACTGGTGGTTGCCAGAGAGTAGTGGGTTGGGGGATAGGTAAAATAAAGGAGATTAAGACTATACTTATCTTGATGAGCAATGAGAAAGGTACAGTGCTGAATCATGTTACACACCTAAAAGTAGTAACTATATGTTAATTATACTTGAAAAAAAAAAACTTAGGAAGAGAACAAAGTAAATTTCATCTTTAAAATGTAATTCTTTCTCATTCAAACTAAATTTAAAAAGATCAAATGATATCATTTTTGGCATAGAAAATTAAAATGTTTGAGTTAAGACAATAGTCTGTATTGGTGAGGTTGCGGACAATGGAAGCAACACAGAATGACAGTACAAACACATACTATTAGAAAGGTCAATTTTATACAGACTTCAATCCTGCAATTCCACTTCCAGGAATTTACTCAAAAGAAATAGTTACAGACATACACAAATATCTAGCTATAAAAATGTTTAATGTATCTTTGATTATAAAAAGGAAAATTAAATATCCAGTGGTAGGAGGCCAACTATACGATACACACACAATGAAAGAGAATTACTCAACTATAATCTTGACTAATTTGATTTTAAAATAACAACAACAACAACAACAAAAACAGGACTTTTGTTCAAAAAGGATCAAGGCTTTCTGTCCAGCATTTCAGGAGCTTGGAGGTTGAAACTCCTCCTGTCCTCACAGCAAGAAAAAACCTGAATGAACTGAAAAAACAACTCTTCTTAGATCTGTAAGAATAAGGTCATAGGGCAAACTGTTTCTTCCAATATTAGACATACAAAGGCACACAGAGAGAATCACAGCCTATTGGAGCAGAAGCCCAGGAACAGATACTGCACTGGAGGCAGTTTCAAAGCACCAAAACTTAAAATGCAACGGACAAATTGCTGGAGGCTCAATGTTGATCAAGAGTTACAAACTCCAGGAGGGCCCAGTCTCAGGGAAGACTCCACATTTTTCTGAGTTTTACCTCCAGGAACCCTACTAGGTTTGCAACAAGGATAAAAAAAAAATTCCCTCCTGTTTCAACAGGGATAAGGGAAAAACAGTTATACTGAAATATATCTAGAGCATTCTGTTCTCCTTAACAAGGCTTGCCCACAAAGCAAGCTATTTTACCAGAGCCAAACTGACCTGGGGAAGGGAAATACCCAACTCCAGCCCCTTCTTGCCTTCCTGACTCACCTAAAAGGGGTAATGTGTATTTATGGTGAGGGGGGAGCTGAGAAGTACTGTAAAGGTCATAGTCCAGGGGCACAGACTCTCTAACACATAAAACAAAACTGAGACATAATTATCGGAATTTATAATGCTTCCCTTCCCCCAACATCTTACTACCACATTAATAGGGCTCCTGTATTAAAGCAGCAGTTTACAAGTGAAAGAACAATTCTCAGATCCTGTTTATGAAATCTCTAGGGAATTCCAAAGAAAACGATAGAGACAAAAACAAAAACACAAGAGGAAATTTTAGCTTCTGACACCTATGGGTACAGAAAACAATAAACAGCCTACCTTTAAGCTGAATAAACACAAAAATCTCACATTTACCTCAGTTCTTTATATACAGTACATCATTTCTGGCTTTCAACATAATGTTACAAGACATACTAAAAGGAAAAAAAAAAACATGGTTTGAAGAGACAGAATGAGACTCAGATGTGACAAAGATTTTGGAATTAACAGACTGGGAATATAAAACAACTATGACTAATCTGTTAAGGACTTTAATGGAAGAAGCAGGTAACCTGCAATTACAGATGGACATTTTAAGCAAAGTAGAATTTCTAAGAATGAATCAAAAGGAAATACCAAAAATAAAAAACACTAAAAGAGAAATAAAGATGTTTTGATATGCTTAACAGTATAGAAATGACTAAGGAAAAAAATGTCATAAGGAATAGGAGTAAGAAATTACAAATACCCTGTTACATGGTACTTGTACTAACCATTAAATGGTGTAGTGTTTTTTGAAAATGGGTTTGGACTGCTCATACATGTACACTGCAAACTCTAGAACAACCACTGAGAGAAATAAAAAAGTATAATTTTTAGCCTGAGAAAGAGAGAGAGAGAAAAGCCCTGAATAATGTAAAATGCTCAAAACAAGAGAAGGCAGAAAAAGAGTGGAGGACAAAAAAAGAAAGAATAAGGGCAACAAAGGGAAAACAGCAATAAATCTGGTAGCTATCAATCCAACCATGTCAGTAAGGACTTTAAATATCACTGGTCAAAGTAAATACAACAAAAAAGAGACTGTCAGAGTGGGTAAAAAAAAAAACAAGACCCAATTATATGTAGTCTCCAAGAAACCTACTTTAAATATAACAAAACAGATGAAAATACAGAGACAGATAAAGATATACACTAATCAAAAGAAAGCTGAAGAAGCTACACTAATTTTGGACAGAACAAATTTCAAAGCAGGCAGACATATCAAAAATAAAGGGTAAAGGATAAAGGAGTTAATTCTCCCACAAGATATAACAATACTTAATGTGTGAATGCCTAACAGAGGGTTAAAACACACGAAATAAAAAAGTGATAGAAATGCAAGAAGAAATTGATGAATTACTCTTATACTTGGAGACATCAATATCCCTCTATTGGTAATCGATAGAAAATCAGGAAAGACACACCTGAATTGGACAGGACCATCAGTCTAATGGATCTAATTGATATTTATAGAATATTGCATTCAACAAGAACAGAATATACATTCCTCTCAAGCTTACATGGCACATTCACCAATGAAGACCACATTCTGAACCATAAAATACACCTCACATTTGAAAGAATAGAAATCATATAAAGTATGCTCTAACATTATGATGAAATTAAACTAGAAACAAATAATAGAAAGATACCAAAAAAATCCCGTAACACAGAGACTAAACAACACACTTCTAAATAACACATGGGCCAAAGAAGAAAAATCAAGAAAAATAAAAACTGGGAAGGAAATGAAAATGCATACAGAACTCAACCAAATATAAGAGATGCAGCAAAAGCAGTCCTTAGAGGACATCTTATAGCACTGAACACATGTTATTAGAATAGAAAAAACACCTAAAAAAATCAGTAATCTAAGTTTCTACCTTAGGAAACTAGAAAAAGAAAAGCAAATTCAACCCAAACTATGCAAAAGAAATAATACAAATAAGAGTAGAAATCAATCAGGAAAATCAACAATGTACCTGGCCCAGTTTAAATTTAAATTTTATTAACATCTTGCCAGGCTAAGAACAAAAGATTTTAAAAAGACACAAATTACTAATATCAGAAATGAAAGCAAAACCATCAGTACGGACCCTATAAACATGAAGATGATGATAAGAGAAAATTATGAACTATGCCCACAAATTTGATACCACAATTAAATGGACCTATTCTTTGAAAGATGCAATCTAACAAAATATATACAAGAAAAAAAATAGATAATCTGAATACATTTATAAGTATTAAAGAAAGTGAATCAGTAAATAACCTTCCAAAACAGAAATCATCAGGCCCAGACAGGTCCACTGGTAAACTCTACCAAACATTTAAGGAAAATATGATATCGATTCTTTACAAATGATACCAAGTCTCTTTCAGGAAATAAGGATGAAGGAATACATTCTAATTCATTGCATGAGCTAAGCATTACCCTAATAAGAAAACCAGACAATGACATTACAAGAAAGGAAAACTATATAGCAATATCTTTCATAAATACAGATGCCAGAATTCTCAACAAAAAATTCACAAATTCAATCACACAATATATAAAAATAATTATACACAAAAAAATAAGTGGGATTCATTCCAGGTATGCAAGGCTCATTGACCATTCCTAAAGCAAGTGATATAATCTGTAACAGCAACAAGATAAAAGAAGAATAATATTTTATCAAGAGATGCAGAAAAAACACTTCACAAAATTCAACACCCATTCAAAACTACACTAGGAATTGGGGCACCTGGATGGCTCAGTCAGGTAAGCATCCAACTCTTGATTTCAGCTCAGGTCATGATCTCAGAGTTATGAGATTGAGCCCAGCATCTGGCTTTAGGCTGGAAGTGAAGCCTGCTGAAGATTCTCTCTCTCTCTTCCTCTGCCCCTCCCTCTGCTCGTGCACACATGGCATGCACGCTTGTGCACGGTATCTGTCTCTCTCTCTCAAAAACAAAAAAAACAAAAACAAAAAAACACTAGGAATAGAAGGGAATTTCTTCAATGGAAAAAACATCTAAAAAAAATCTACAGCTAACACTTTTTTTTTTTTTCCAGCTAACACCACTTTTAATACTACTTTCCCACTCAGATCAAGAACAAGGATCACCACTGGTATTCAAAATGTTACTTGAACCCTTAGCTAATGCAGTAAAACAAGAAAAGGAAATAAAAGGTATATAGATAGGGAGAAAGAAACAAAACTGTTTGCAGATGACAAGATCATGTATGTAGAAAATCCCAAAGAATACATACACACAAACTATTGAAGCAAAGTTGCAAGATACAAAGTTAATATACCAATGTCAATTGCTTTCCTACACACCAATAATGAACTGGAATTTGAAATTAAAAACACAGTACCATTTATATTAGTACCAAAAAAGAAAACCCCACAAAAAACTTACATATAAATCTAACAACATACAAGATCTACATAAGGAAAACTATAAAACTCTGATAAAAGAAAATCAAAGAGGATCTAAATAAATGCACAAATATTCCATGTACATGCATAAGAAGACTCAGTATTGTTATGTCAGTTCTTCCAATCTTGATCTATAAACTCAATGAAATCCAAATCAAAATCCTAAAGTTATTCTGTGGATATGATAAACTGATTTAAGGTTTACATGGAAAGGAAAAAGACACTCAACAGCCAACACAATATTGAACCAGAACAAAGTTTGAGATTGGAAACTATCCCACTACAAGACTTACTATAAAGCTGGGCTAATATATACAACTGACCTTTGAACAAAAAGAGTTTGAACTGTGTGGGTCCATTTATACACACTTTTTATATACATATAAATACAGTATAGTACTGTAAATGTATTTTTTCTTCCTTATGATTTTCTTAATAACACTTTTTCTCTAGATTACTTTAAGAATACAGCATATATTACAAAATATGTGTTAGCAACTGCTTATGTTATAGGTAAGGTTTCCAGTCAACAGCAGGCTATTAGTAGTTAAGTCTGGGGGCGGTGGATTAAAGGTTATACACTCATTTTGAACTGTACAGGGGGTTGCAACCTGGCTTGTTCAAGGGTCAACTGCATAGTGTGGCAATGGTGAAAGAATAGAAAAATAAATAAATGGAACATAATAGAAAGCCAGATATAGACTCACATAAATATCTTTGACAAAGAAGAAATGATAATTCAACAAATAAAGTCCAATGGTAGTGGAACAAGTGAACATACGCGGGCAAAAAACTGAGTTGACAAAGAACTTAAAACTTTCACAAAAATTAACACTAAGTGGATAATAGACCTATACATTAAGTGTAAAGCTGTATAACTTCTAAAAAGGAATATAGAAAAAAAATCTATGTTACTTTGGGTTTGGCAATGATTTTTTTATTCTTTTTTTAAGTAGGCTCCAGGCTGGGCTCCAATGCGGGGCTTGAACTCATGACCTTGAGATCAAGACCTGAGCTGAAACTGAATCAGAAGCTTAACTGACTGAGCCACCCAGGTGTCCCTGGCAATGAATTTTTAGATACAACAACAAAAGCACAATCCAGGAAAGAAAACATTGATAAACTGAATTTTATTTAAATTAAAAACTTTTGCCCTGCATAAGACACTGTTAAGGGAAGACAAGCCACAGACAGAAAAAACTATTTGCAAAACACATATATAATAAAAGACTGCTATCCAAAACATACAAAGAACTATGAATTTTCCTTAATGATAATGTATCAATACTGGTTTATCAACTGCAACAAATATACCACTCCACGCAAATGTTAACAATAAGGTAAACTAGGTTAATAGTAGAGGAGCTAGGCCAGTAGGAATATATGGGAATTTGTTGTATTATCACATCAATTTTTCTGTAAAACCTAAAACTGCTCTAAAAAATGAGTCCATTAACTTAAAAATCCAAAAAGGAAAAAAAAAAAAAGGATGGAGCAAAGTGCGAAGTCACAATCTTCACTTTTCTCTGCCATCAACTATGGTGATCCCAAAACACATGGGAAATTATAGACCCAAAAACTCTTTACTCTTTTTAATGACAATTTGTGAAAAATCCAGGTGGGAACACAAACTTATGGAAGATTTGTGAAAATGAAATGTTAAGTACAAAAGACAGTCACTTTCAAGTTAGTAAAACAAGCAACCTACAAAATGAAGTAAAAATCTCTGTAAAATACAATTTATGGGCAAAATCTGCTTTGGGAGAATATGACCCTATGAGAATGTTTGCAAAACAATAATGGTAATTCAAAGAAAATATTAACCACTTTAAAAATATTTTAAAACTAATTCATCTGTTTTTGTTCTTAAAGAAATCAGAAGAAGAAAATATTTACATATGAAAGTAAGAATATTTATGTATGAAAATAAGAAAAATTTTTGTATTTTATTCATTCTTGTCAACACTGATCATGGCAGTATTCAGGAACATAACTAATATATAATTTGACTATATAAAGTTATCAGTGCTGTGACACTAAACATTGTATTTTAGCTTCTAAACATATGTCACATACAAAATTTGTTTCAATATAAATTTTTAATACATGATGCCCACCATCAGAGTGGTGCTATATATATCACATTAGACATGATTATAACAACAGAGGTCTAATGGCTATTAGTTCCAACACAGCTTTTAGAGGAAATATTTTTGGTTTTTACTCATTGTAAAGTAACTAAGACATACACAAACCTAGAAGTGATTATTTTAAGAAAACAATATAAGTTGACATTTTTAGGTCATCTATATAAAAAATGTATATTCTTATAATGGTGTCAAGATAAAAGCATATGGGAGAAAGTGAAAATGTACATGCGCACCAAAAGAAAAGCTAACACACTTAGACCTTTAATATTGTCAAATCTGATCTCAATCTTTTGGTCAAAACTTCATAGGAATTTCATTGCCATGTTAATCAAAGAAGCAGTAAAATATCTTAGATTTTATTGTGTTTTTACTGAAGATGAGAAGGGCCATTGAGAAAAGAATGTGATATTAAGGGGAAAAAAAGAGGAAAAACTAGCAACCCCAACAGATGCTTCTTTGAGGATAAGCACCTAGGAAAGAATCTGGAGTGAAGAGGGGGAATGAGACTGAAATAGAAGAAGGGGAAAAACTGTCAATTCCAGGTTTCATCTACCTCCTAATTTATAATGTTCAACTTATATCTCATTTTCCAATTTAAGCATTTCATAAAACGTAGTCTCATCGGCCAATCCTGTTCAGATAGGATAAACATGTAACAACAAGGTCACTTAATAACCAGTATTTTAATTTGGGCTAAAATTCATCTTCAAAAAACTGAAGTGCTAAAATAGTTAAAATTAAATGGAGGCCTCTATCCCACTCCATCAGAAGACAAGGTTCTATAGAGTAACACAGAAGAACTCTACATTGGGGAATACCATGCACAGCAGAAAATGAGGGTATCATAAAAAAAAAAAAAAATCAGGGGTGCCTGGGTGGCTCAGCTGGTTAAGTGGCTGATTCTGGATTTCAGCTCAGGTCATGATCTCAGGGTCGTGGGAAGGAGCCCCATGTAGGGCTCTGTGCGTGGAGTCCACTTGTCCCTCTCCCTCTACTCCTCTCTCCCCACCCACTGCCCCGCTCACTCACTCTCTCCACCGCTAAAGTAAATAAATATATATTTTAAAACAAAATCAAATGTTGTGATTCTTGTGCTGTTTTCACCTGGTTCTCAAAGCACTGGCAACCAGGCTTATGCCATGCACAAGGTTTCTCATAACAGACATTAATGACATTTTAAACTAATTTTTTGTTGTGGGTGGCTGTCCTATGCATTACAGGATATTCAATAACAACTGCAGCCTCTATCCACCAATTTTCAATAGCAATTCACCCTTAATAATCATGTATGTCTCTGGACATTGCCAAATGTCTCGTGGGGGGTCATAGTGTCACAGCTGAGAACTACTGACTTAAGACGTAAAAGACTGGAAAATTCTTTTCACTGGGCTCTTGTTAGCCCAAGAGAAAAGGCTTCCAAATAACACCAAAAAAGTGGATTATCAGGGTTCCCCCACCAAATATGCTCCAGCTAAATCTTTCCACAGGGAGATCCATTAATATCTAGCAAGCCTCAGCCAAATTCACAGAGCGTGAAATAGCTTCTTAATGCCCTTTACATAAATTTGAACACACAACCAAGGATCACAGGATAGCTGAGGAAAGCCTCTAAGATGAAAGCCTTTAAAACATCCTAACAGAAAGGATAACTTGGAGAAAAGAGAGTAAGCAGGGAGAAATAAACTTCAAAATGTAACTTTAATTAAATTCATAAAGAAAAAAATATCAGGATGCCATTTAAAAAATGCAGAGATCAAAAAAAGTATTGGAAATTAAAACCGTAACAATAGAAATTAAAGTATCAAATGTTTAAAAAATCAAGTAAGTTTTCAAGAAACTGTAAAGCAAAAAGACTAGGAAACGATCAAATATGGGAGAAAAGAAATAATCTAAAAATACAATGTCTAATTGCAATTTCAGAACCAAAAACACAAGCAAAGAAATTACAGTAAAACTATCAGAAACTTTCTCAGAGCTAAGGATTACAAGTTGCCAGACAGAAATAACCCATGAAATGCACAGCAAAGTGGATGCCTATAGACTCATAACTCACTTCACATCACTGTGACATTTCAGAACACTAGGTACAACAAAGAGAACGATCTATAAGCTTCAAACAAAAAGGGTGTAGGAGCTTCCACTGGGAAGAAAAAAGTGAAATGCAAATTGTTGAAAATATGGCTTCAGATTTTATATGAAACACTAAGGATTCCTTCACAATTCTGAAGAAAAACATTTCCAACTTAGAATCCTACACTCAAACTAAGTTAGGGTAATCTAAAAACATTTAGAGGTACATAACACCTCAAAACATTTCCCATGTAGCTACTGGAGATTGTGACCAAACAAAATGAGGATAACATTAACCTTAATACATAACAATTAACTCTTTAATGATGATAACCTATATTAAAGAAATTCTAAAGCATGTACTCAAACAAAAGAAAAAAGATCCCCAAAGAAAATTCAGATGCAAACATTAACACAAGCAAAGAATTACATGGGATATAGGAGAGGATCCATAATTAGACAGAGAGAGGTTGCAGGGGCAACCATATCAAGCAGCCCATAAACTGGAGATCAGAATGTTCTAGGAAAAATTTTCTCAAAGATGGTTAAACTGAGTAGAAAAAAAAAATATATATATATATATATATATATAACACACATACACTTCTGAACCTATGGAGAGAAGATGCTGACAACACGCAGATTTTTTAGAACTGAATTAATGATAAATATTGAGAAACTATACAAACATAGAATCGCTATCTACCAAAAACTAAGGCATCACTGGAATGATGGGGGGAGGGCTTGGGTATTTGGGGGAAAAACCTAAATTTACACCACCCATAGAGGACGTCAACAGATAATGCCTAAAATGGAAAAATCAAGTGGTAGCATATGTTATTTGGAAATATGGAGTTAAATACCAAAACAATCAGTTTACCTCTGGAGATGGGGAAATGGGGGCTTTAAGAGCCACCCTGTCCAACATCACACCCTTCCTGGGGCTTAGCAAGATGTGGGGATAAAGGCCCAACCATTTCAGTTCACCATGGTACAACTCTGGTGGGCCACATTCTGGAGAATTAAACTTGTGATAAATAAACGTAAGCTGTTTTTAATAAGCCATGGAGAGGTACTTAATATTTCAAGAAATTATTCTTTTACATTTTAGACTATTAACTCAAAACCTGCTTGAAACTATTTTCTAAATTTTAACTAACTTGGTGTGGGGGGGCTCCTGTATGGCTCAGTTGGTTAAGCGTCTGACTCTTGATTTCAGCTCAGGTCATGATTTCAGGGTTGTTATATCGAGCCCTGCCTAGGGCTCCCCACAAGCAGGGAGTATGCTTGAATTTCTCTCTCTCCCTCTGCCCCTCCCCCCATTTGCATGCACATGCACTCTCCCTCTAAAATAAATATATAAAAATCTTCAAAAAAATAAATTCTAATTAACTTGGATTATTATGCTATAGAGCCTTATGTGATTTAAAATTTTTTAAACTAATGTATGACTTAAGTTAAAACACACAAGTTTGGTTGGAAGCAGAAAGATCTTGAAATCAATTCTCAAAAATTTTTTAAAAAGAAAAAAAGAGGATAAGGTTTCTATTTATGGTAATGGCAGATCAGATCAATCCCACTGAAACCAACAAAAAATTCTTCACAATAGAAATCAAATAAATAAAGCAGTATGAAATTACACACCAAAATCTAGAAAGTAAACCAGAAAAATAAACCCCATACTCAGTCACTTCTTCCTGAGGCCTTTTACCTATCCAGAAGAAAAAGCTGAGAAAATAGAAGAAAGGCTGAGCTGCTGGTAGATTTCTTGGACTATGAAGGAAAAAATCAAAGCAAGGATCCCCCAAAAGTGGGATGCAAATAAATCATCACCCAAATTAAGTTGAGATCCTAAGGGCAACATCATCAGGTCAGGGAGAACTGGATGTAAAATAGAACTCATACAACTCATGACTTGCAGCCCTGCTTAATGTCATGTATATGTGTGTGTGTGTGTGTGTGTATAAGTATAAATATATATGTTTTATAGATTTATATATATATAAAACAAGTAATCTGAAGTCTTGAACATGAACTAAGTGACTTGGGACTGGTAGCATGGTTAATCATCTTTCCAAGGAAAACATGGCTTCTTGAAAAATATACCATTATCCTAAGACTTAAATAATCCTATAATTTTTCAAATCCAATAACTAGCACGTAGGCACACAAGAAAAAAATCATGAACCAGCAGAAACAGACCCTTAAAAAATTAAGAAACTGAAATTATCAGTCACAAACAAATTATGAATAATAAAAATAAAAGCCATAACTGTAATTTTTTACCAAGTAGCTACAAACAGTAAGAATTTGGGTAATTTACTTAAAAACACACTGATCCAGAGATTCAAGCATCTCAATTTACCCAAAACAGGAAAAAGAATTCTATACAAAACATCATAAAGAAGTAGCAGAAAACTTAAGACAAAGAAAACATTTTTTTAGAGATTTCTTTCAAAGCAGCAAGTATTAGATTGACAGCTGACTTCTCAAAATCACTAATGGAAGCCAAAAAAATCTAAAAGCAAAAAACCCACAGTGGAACATTATCTTCAAGATTCCGAAAAACAATCACAATCTACAATTTAAAAGACCCAAAACATTCTTCAAGATTGAAGATGAAACAAGACACTGTAAGGTAAGCAAAAAATTAAAAAACTGATCGTCAGTACATCTGTATTAAAGATATTCTAAACAGTATATTAAAAGATCTTTAAAAAAATTCTATAAAAAGATCTTTAAAGAAAATTCAGAGATGCAAAAATTAATGAACACTGAAAATGGTAAAAATATAGGAATATGTAACTGAACATTGATGATAAGAACAGTACTGTTCAAGTGAAATACAATACCACTCATATATATATAATTTAAAATTTTCTAGTACCCACATTAAAAAAAAGGTAAAATTAATTTATTATAATTTCAACATGCAATCATAATAAAAAGCTGAATTATTTCACATTGGTTTCATACTAAGTCTTAGAAATCTGGTATTTGACATTTACAGAACATGACAATTCAGATGCTAAATCGTCATCAGAAATACTTGATCTTTATTTTTAGTTTCAAGCTGAAAAGTACATTTACATACCCAAGTTGTTCTAGACATACTTAAGGGTTTTTCAACAACTGAATCAAGTATCAATTTTCAAATTTAAATTAACACTACATAAAACTAAAAATTCAGTTCCTCAGCAACACTAAGCACATTTCAAGTGGTCCATGGCCAGCCACAAACGGGCTAACAGTAGTGGGTAGCACAAGTATAGAACCTCTTCCTTTGAGTTAAAATTACAAATAGATTTAAAATAATACTAATAGCATATAAGCCAGTAAGGAATGAAATGAAGATAAAATCATTGAGGATGCAAGAAATGCTCCAAGCACAGAGAAAATATTTGCCACACTGGTCTAATCTTTAAGTAAAACATAGACAACCCAATAGAAACACTGTGAATAGGAAAAGACATTTCAAACAAGAAATTGAAATAGCCAATAAATTTTTTACAAAATGCTCCAAGTCATTAATAACCAGAGCACCGTAAATTAAAACATTAACATAAAGCCACATTCATCACGTTGGCAAAAATGAAAAACATCCTTGTTTTTGGTGAGACATTAGAAAAAAGTTATGTATCATACACTGCTGGTAGGAGTATAAATTGATATATCTATTTTGGAAAAGTTTGGCATAATCTACACTCTCCAAAAATGCATGCTATGTGCATAAAACACATGCATAAGAACATTCATAGTAGCATTGCTTTTAACTGCTAAACACTGGGCACAATCCAAATGTCCATTAATCTTAGAGTAAATTAAATTAATTGTGGTTTATTCATAAAAGAACTTACTACACCATTTACTATAGACATTACTATACAAAAATGAAAAAACATGTACTACAGCTAAATCTACTAACAGGGTTAAAAAAAATATTGTGACCACAGAGGAAACTAATACATAATGTGTAATTCTTTTCTAATTTTTTTTTAAAGATTTTATTTATTTGACAGAGAGACAGCAAGAGAGGGAACACAAGCAGGGGGAGTGGGAGAGGGAGAAGCAGGCTTCCCGCCGAGCAGGGAGCCCGATGTGGGGCTCGATCCCAGGACCCTGGGATCATGACCTGAGCCAAAGGCAGAGGCTTAACGACTGAGCCACCCAAGCGCCCCTGTAATTCTTTTCATATAGGTAAAACACAGGCAAAATTCATCTACATCGTGTAGGAATGCCAACATTGGTGGTTAAAAAAAATACTTGAAATAAAAACAGGAAATAATTACCTAAAAATTCAGTTAGTGTTAACCTCTGGAAATGGTGAGCAGGAGAATATTCAGGAATGGATGGGGGGAGGAGTAGGTCTCCAGTGCCAAGAGTGTTTTAGTTCTTGACTTTGGTAGCGATCACCAGAGGGTTCACTTAGTAATTATTCATTATACTGCATACCTATGATTTGTGCATTTTTTACATATTTAGTATCTTAACATAAAAAAAATTTGTTACCGAAGGCACTTAAATTGCTTTGCTATAACTTTTTTTCTTTTATAAAGTGGTAAATGTTTAGCTGCAATACGAACAAAATTTTAAGGCACAGGAGTCTAGTTTTTATTCCGTTTGACAAAAGACTATTACACACAGAGAAAGAAGCACTAGGCAATGATGTATAAATAGGGTCCATTGCCAAAACATAAGAAGGAAAATGTAGAAAAGTAGCAACTTTGATAGTGTATCCTAAAGAACTCATTACAGAATTAAATAATACCAATACAACAAACATGAGGAATTTTAGATTATTGGTCTTAAAAGAAACCATAAAGGGTGATAATCTTTCAAAGTACTTTTACCAAAAAAGGTAACTGAAAGATCGCAATGGTTCTAGTTAAGATTGTATGAAATGAATATGAAAAAGAAATGGTGGTATTTTACTAAAAAAGCCTTACTAATGTAAATTCATGAATTCTCCAATAGTTTGAATTATTATCTTATGAGGGAAACATTTCCAGCAAACATAGTTGGTATTTAATTGAGAATCCAAAGGCTCTAAATCCGAGACTAGTAACCAAAGAAACTTAAAACAAAATATCCATTTAAAAATCTCTAATCTACATTACAGAAAAGGAAAATTTTATGTCCCTTCCCTATAAACCGTACATCAAGGACTACACAATCCCATATCCCTTTCTGAGAACAAGCCTAGGCATTGTGTTGCATCAACAACGCCAAGATATGGGAGGCAAATTCCATTCAAGACTTCTCAGCTTGCTCCCTCCTCCCCAAAACCACTCCAGAATTCCAGGGAGCATAGCAAAGTAAGGAATGATGGTCATAATACCCAATGCAAGTAAGGCATCCAATGCCAGAAGTTGTCAAAATTCACACATGGAGCTTTTCTCTCCCCCTGCTCTGAGCTGAACAGTCAACAGAGTCATCTCTGATCCCATTTCTCTTTAGAAGCAGGACCATCAAATTCCTCACCACCACTGGGTGCAGTCAACACCCCACCAGAGATCTACTCTCTTGAGGAATCCCTGCAGACTTCAGGGATTTGTTGGCAGCCTCACAGGAAGACCACGAGACAGAAGGGGCCTGCCTGGCCTAGACAAGCCTGCCCTCTTCCCGCATTCCCAGTCTCCGCAACCTTCCGTCCTCATTCTTTTCGATTCGCCTTTCGCCCTGGCGACCTTGGCCTTCGTTGTGAGGCCAGCCTACCCCATGTTACCTCTCACAGAAAAGTCTGCCCTTACCAGGGCAGAGCAGGAATTTGGCGACCACGGGAACCGCTTCACAGGCGCCACTCGCCGCGTAGTCTGCTCAGCTTCACCTGCTACTGCCAACGGTACACCACTACTCCCGACATTCCCCGCGCACGCACCGCGTCTCCCACCCCGCCCCACTCCCGCCCCAACACGTGACCTACTTGCGTCTCCGTCCCCGCCCACTTCCGTTCATCCACTTTCCCTTAGGAAAGAGGAGGGGGCAGGGGGTGTTAAAGAGTAGCGACTTCCTCCTACTCCCCGCCCCCGCCCCTCTACCCCCTGCTACAATGTCTTCCGGGTCGCAAGTGCCTCGGAGCCTTCTGGGAAACCGTATCATTTCCTCCCCTCCCCCTCCTCCTGCCTTCAACCAACCAGCCTCCCGTCAGGAAGGGGCATGCGCAGTGAGTGCCTCCCGTCTCTTCTACCCGAACCCCCCCTCCCCCCCCCCAGCAGAGAGACCCCAGCAGCAGCAGCAGCTGATGATGAAGAGAGAGGCAGTGGCAGAGGGGGGGCACCTTTTATTTCTATTTTTAAAGGGACAGGACACTAATTTTACCCCACTTCAACCTTGAATTGAGGGGGGTGGGGGGAAGGCGGCTGAGTTCCTTCCCCCACCCTCCAGCCCTGAGACCTGAGAGGGGGATTGAGCCTGAGAGAGAAGAAGAAGGAGTTTCTTCTTCTTCGAAAACCCCCATCCACGACTCCTACCCCCTCACCCCTCCACTAGCCTCCCTCCCGAGCCCCCTCCACCCTCCTCCTCTTTGGCCGTGAGAGGAGGAGAGAAAGAGACCAAAAGCCTCTTAGCAACACAGACCCTTCTCTGCTGCTGCTGCTGCCGCTGCTACTGCTGCTGCTGCTGCTTGGCCCTGGCTGGAGACATCTCACTACACCCAGGAGCAGCCACTTCCCCAGCTCTCCTCCTCCTTCGCCTCCTCCTCCTCCACTCCCCCCCCTTTATTACCCTTTGTGTCATCCTCCACAGCTCCAGGGAAGGCACTCAAAAGTGGGGGGCAGGAAAGGTAAGTGTGTCTGTGGGGGTTTCATTGCCTTCCTCTGGCTCTGACTTTAACTCCGGGGCAGCAGTAGCACCAAACCACATACGCAGTGGAGCTCCGGGGTGAGGAGGGGGTGGTGCTGGGGTGGGGGGGGGAGTGAAGGAGGGGTTGGAGTGGGGAGGGGTGTGTGAGGTGGGTGCCCATCCTGTCAGAGGAGGAAGGGCACTTTTATTTTTATTTGCTGTTGTCAAAAGTGGTTTCTCTTCTCCAGCTAACATCTGATTGTGTCTTGCTCCAGTGGGGGAGAATACAAAAACAACCCCCTCCTTCCTCCAATGAGGCGCCAGGGAAAGAGACAGAAAGAGGCACACTTTCTAGATGTCACTTGAAAAAATTCGTTTGGAGAGCTTTTTTCCTTTTTCCCCAGGAAAAGCTCCAGTGCATTTTTTTCTGAGTGGGAAAATGTCGGGATCTGGATTGTATTGGAACTGCTTATCCATTTGTAGACCTGAGTGTTTTTTCCCCTTTTTGGTTCTGTATGTGATTTGGAAATTGACTTCAGTGTTGGAACAGACTTGATTGGTTTTTGCTTTCTGGGTTTAATTTTCCTTTTTTGTTGTTGTTGTTGTGTCTGAGTTGCATGAGAGATTTCAAATTTTTAGTTGATAGAGGCCTTTGGTTAGGTTTTGACTTGTATTACTGCTTGTTTTGTTAATTTGTTTCATATATCAGCATGTAAAGTTCAAAGCTTAAAATGCTCAAAGTTTAAATACCACCGGTATTATCTCTTCCTACATACGTTCTTGATGTTTATTTTCCATAAGACGAGAATATTAGCTATTTCCTAATTAATCTGGGTATTTTTCTAACCTTTGTAACTTGTCTGAACAAGTAATCCCCATTGAAAACTTTATGTTGTTCTGGCTTCATGGAAGGCCAAACCTCTCCATCAATAGTTTGCTGGATTGGTACCACTTTCAGTTTTAACTGAATTATTTATTTAGTGTTGTAAATTGAGATGAGTTTTTCATCTCTTGGGGTACTGAACCAAATTGCTCACTGTACGTAAAAGGAGACAGATTTCTAAAATATATTTTCATGAGTCAAATCATGAAGTCGTAGTTAGTATATTCATTGTAGTTAGACATAAATTGAAAGATAAATCCAGGTTTAGGTTTATAGAATAACAGTCTTCATAAAAATCACTATGGCTTTCAAATTCAGTGCTGTATTTTATTTCACAGATGCTAGAAAGTATGTTTCCAATGTTAGGCCTTTTACTAGGGCTTACATTGGAAAGTGGCATTTTGTTTCATACATACATTTCTTTATCCTTTCCTTGAAGATGGATGAACACATTCATATATACACTCTCTCACACACACCACACTCTCTCTCTCTCTCTCTGTCTCTCTCACACACACACACCCTTTTTTGTAACTGCATTGGTATCTCTGATCCCATAATTTATGTCAGCAAAAAATATTCTTCTGTAAAGCAGCAATTTTATGATCAGACTGGTAGTATGAAAACAGCAATTTGATCAAATAGAAAGGATTGAAGAAACATAAATCTAGATGGATAATTGACATAAATATTAAAACATGGTAATATTTTTAATTTTTTATTTTCTTGATGGTAAAGCCAAAACATAATATGCTTCTATTTTAGTGGCAGAAACGCACTGCAAATGTAGAAACTTGTTCTGTAAAATTTTCGTTAATGTGTGCAAAAGTAGACATTTAGACACAGGGGGGAAAAGCTGTGTAGCAGTAAACAATATGGTCTTGTTTCCCTCCTTTCTGTCATCAGTTTGAACAGTTCCTTACCTTTCTCTGAGGTGTAATTGGTGCACTTCAGCAGAAATCTGTGTCAAGTTCAAGTTTTTCTCCCAACATCAATACTACTATTTCAGGTCTACCTAGGATTTCTCGTCCTCACCCTAATTCCTCAGCAACATTAACATAAGAGGGAGAAAGTAGAACTTAGTGAAGAAATCAATTTTAAGGAAAGCACATTGTGTATATAATTGGATGGTAGTTGCCCGTCGGCAGCTGAGTGAAAATTTACAGCCTTGAGTATAATACCTTTACTTAATTTATGTCTGCTTTTCTTTTGAAAACATTCCTTTATCCCACCACTCCTAGGGTAACTCTGTATGGTTTGAGAATTCCAGACTTCTTCTAAGTTGGATAATGATTTATATTTAGAAAACCTTTTTTATTATGGCTTATTTTTTAAATATTAATACATTTTAGGATTGTAATTTTCATCTGTGTGATATCTTGGAGGTCACTTTATCCAGCTCTTCATTTAACATAATGCTGAATTTCAGAGAGCTTGAGGAACTTGCCTAGTTTCCAAGGCCTCTAAGTGAGCAGAGCGTGGACCAGAGAACTTAGCTCTCTTAACATTCTCTATGCTATACCACCTCATTTTCTTTTGTCAGAAATGAAACTGTCATTCACAGTTTTGTGTATAGCACTTAGGGATTTTATATGGAGGCATATTGTTTTAAGAATATTTAGGTAAATCGCTTTAAGCCAAAATTTTGTCTATTTATAATTCAGTTATTTGTTGTTATTTTAAGAGGTACTGATTTCTCTCATTCTGGATAGTTACTATTTTGAGAATTATTTCAGCTTTCCCAGATGCTTATTTTTTCTCTGTACTTCTAATTAATCAGTAAATATACTTATTACTCTTTGATTAAAGATATATATATATATAATGCATATTGTATTATAAATGTTTACCTATTAGTCTTGTTCTGTGAACCACTTAAGACTAAGGATTTTTGTCTTGTTAACAATTTATATACCTCATAGCAGTGTCAGTGTCCCTCATAGCAGTGTCTGGTGCATAGGAGGCCCTACTGGTTGCTTGTCATAATTGATAATAGAGTTAGGCATATTTGAATTTCTTTACTCCCATACGTAGGATTCTTTTCCTTTCTTCCTTTTTCCTTTCCTCTCCTCCCTGCTACAATTTCTCCACTACCGTGAATTTTTAAATTTATTTTGACTGTAGCTCTCACTTTTTCTGTTAGCCAAATTAAATCCCATTAACAATATAGTACTTATAGAAAGTAAAAACATATTCCCTTTAATCCTTGTACAGGATGCAATTTAACAAAAGTAATTTATTTTTAATAAGAGATTTCAAAAAAATTCCAATTAAAATATACTAGCAAATGTTCAAGATACACTTAAATTTCATTTCATTGAGTGACTAGTACAATAGGTTATTGGAATGATTAGACCACTTTTACCAGCTCTATAAAGCAACTTTACTTAGGTGACATGTTTCCCTGACTTTGTTTTTTTGGTCCTTACCCAGACACTTATCAACTTTCCAGTTTTCTATGGATATGAAGATTTACTCCTAGTCATCACTGGGACCCCATGAAGTCAGCCAGAAAGCCTATGTCCAACTTATGTACCTTTGCAGACTTGTCTGGATTTTGAATGTATGTGCAAAACAGATTGTACTTAGGTATTCATTAAACATCTACTGAGCATCTCCTGTCTTTCAGGCATTGTGCTAGGCATCTGAGAAACAAGGATGGTCCCTACAGTTTAATGTGAAGAGATATTTTAATTGTATTCCACAAGTATATTGGTTATAACTTTATTTTGATGTTTTTTCCTAAATAAATTTTATATTAACTAAATGGATACTGTTAGGTGGAAAAATGCATGTTTAAGAAGGATTTTGTTGTATTTTATTAAAATAGAAAAATATAAAGAAAAATTTTCCACTTAATACTGTATTCTGGGGATTTCTATTCTATATATAATTCATTAATTTTAGACCATAAAATTAGTCTATGTGGCTATCATTGCTAGTATTTTATTGATATATACTTTTATTTGAAGGTTATCAACATTGTTCATTGAAGTATCTCATTAAATTATTCCCCCCAAAAAACCAAACCCAAACTCTCCAAACTTAAAGTTGTTTTTTTTTTTTTTTCTCAAAAGTAACTTTTCTTTTTACATTTCATATAACAGGTTATCTTTCATGGTTCTTTGGAAGACATGGAACATCATTTTGATCATTTAGTTAATTTCTATAGTTTAAGTTAACAGAATAATTTAATTATCATGGAATAATTACAGTATATACTACTTAGGAGTTTTGGAATTTTCAGTATGCACTAGATAAATTCCTCCAAGATCCTCATTAGAAACTTTCCAGTTCTAGCTCTAAATTGGTTAGTTGCAATTTTTAATCTTGATTATGTGATACAACTTCAGTAAAATGATTTGGAAATTTCTTAGGTATGGATGTTTCAAAACCAAAGGATACTATCTTGGTTCCTATCATGGCCTTCATATATAATTTAAAAATATTAGAGAGAAATTTCCTGGATTTTCTTTGTCCCCCTTAAACTGTACTTTTTAGAATAATATTGATTCACAATTTGAAAGGAGGGACTCTCTTGCTGGTACAGTATCTTGTGAAGGTACATAGACTTCTGAAGGTCAATTCTGATCTCTTTCAAACTCATTCTTAACTTTTTATTCTAGTAATAATTATAGTTAACCATTTATTATAAGTGCTTAACACTGTGATAAATGTATCTATTTACTGGTCCTGTGAACTTTGAACATTGTTCCCATGTTACAAATGGGGAAACCTATTAGTGACAAAACAGCATTTTACATATAGCAGCAAAATAATCACAGTAAATTCATAACACTTTTTAAATTTAAAACATGGTCACTATAGCTTTTACCAGTCATTAAGTAGTCATAAACATTAGTAAAATCATGGCTCTAGTGGCTTATTAATAGAGTGTTGGAAAATTTCTAAAAGTTTATAAGGAAAGAAAAACAATCAACAAACCCAGTTCTTTATAAGGAACATAGATCCAGACCAGTGTGCAACTTGAAATAAAATACACTTGACCCTTGAACAACACAGGTTTGAACCGCAGGTCCACTTATATGCAGAATTGTTACGGTACTGTAAGTATACTTTTTCTTCTTTAGGATTTTCCTAACACTTTTTTTTCCTCTAGCTTATTATAAGAATACAATATTTAATACACGTAACATACAAAATACATGTAAATTGACTACGTTATCAGTAAGGCTTCTGGCCAACACTAGGCTTTTAGTAATGAAGTTTTAGGGGAGTCAGAAGTTATATGGGATTTTCAACTGCCCAGAGGTCAGCACTCTCATTGTTCAAGGGTCAGCTGTATACATAAAGTCAGTCTTCTCTCTGTATGGCAAAAATTACATTTAGGCTTTCTACATATTGAACTTCCTTTCTCTCGCATGGGTTACATTTAGCATTTTGTTAGGTGAAGTTTGAAGGTTCTAACAGTTTGTAACCCAATGAATATTTACTGTAAACATTTTAATGTAAATGTTTTAATGGAAAACCTTTACACAGAGGGGACATATATTGCCTAGTGGTTGGGTATGTATATATACATATCTTCTAGACCCTGTATCTTACAAAATTTTCATAATTACTACATTACACATCTAGAATTAGGTTTAGTGTACTCTTTTTAGTACTACTTAAAGTCAAAAATATTTTTAGTATGAGAATGGACAACATGTTGGATTCCCTAGATGCCTAAATTATTATGTAGTTAAGAGTCTCATGCTCTACCGACTGAGCTAGCCGGGCACTGATTTATTATATAGTATTCTTTAAAGCAGCTACTGAATTAAAATTTTGACCCAGCTAACCAGATTTGCTTTTACATTATTTGCTTCTAGGAGAAAAGAGTAATTTTTTAAAATTCTATGTTGTTAAGTAATTTTCATATGCATCCTAAGTAAATACACATTCATCCTATATGCATAAATTGACTACGTTATTCTATAAATAATGTGACGATGCATTATGACCTGTAGAATTTGGATATATTTTTAAATGTAAAGAACTATTCTCTGCAATTATTATATTTCAGAGAGGAAACTTTATAACAAATTGGTTTTATTGCTTTAACGAATAATCTCAGTAATCGGTGGGATAGAATAAGTCTATGGTCTCAAACAACTTCCTTAGATAACCTGAAGGTAATTCCTAATAGGCAAAGGCAATACCTAAAGATAAAGGTTGAAAGTAAAGATTCTAACTCATCATTGTTTCTGTTTGAAGTATTTCTGTAATATCAAGTAAGATTTCAGAAGTTGGAATGACTCAGTATAATTTTTCAGAGAGCCAAGGTGAGAACTAGGCTTAACATATATTAAGGTATATCTTCTAATGTAGCTGTACATGATGGAAAAGAAAATCACTAATGATATCATACCTGGTGAAAAGCATATACTTCATTCAGAGTTGTATGTGACTAATTCTAATTTGAGTCCTGTTTCAGTTGACCTATATAACCTTTTCTTAGAGAACTTGTAATTAAAATCTGTGTTATTGAGTAATTTATTAGAACATATTGTTTTAAAAGATGAAAATGAGTTCTATAAATCAGTCACCCGCTTTGCAATGGTGAAAATTTTTGCACATCCATGCTTCACTGAGTTCTTTGCAAACCAACCAAGATTCAGGCAATTAGAGAAAAAATTTCTGTATGGTGCTAGTGTTAAAATTTACATTATTGTGCTCCCCTTTTTTAAATTTCAAGTCTATATCTTGAAAGTTGGAAGTAAACCTAAAACTAAAATGTTTCTTAAGGTTGATTGAATACTAAATTATATTAAGATTCATCATTATATCCAAAGCTATTGTTTTCTATATACCTTGAGTCCAGAAATGTCTACTGATCTGTTGGCCAATGATTAACTTAATCCATACATACATTCTTAATATTACTACTATCTAAAAATAATCTTGGCTGTATACATACAGTCACTAATGTTGGGGGAGGCAAGTATTCCACATTCAACAAAAGAAAAGTATTGATTTTTAAATAGCTTCTTTACTTGGGATATACTGATATAAAAAAACAGCTGCTGTATAAGATCAAAAGGATTTTTACTTATTTGGAAAGTTAAATGTAAAGTTTATCATTAACGAATATTAAGCCGATATTTAGAAAGTCAAATACATGTTCCAGTAATGACAGAAATGTAGAGGCTATTTTTTCGCATTATTCCAAAATAATTTTCCTTCTCCCACATTTGTCGCACAGGAGTTTGTGCTGAAGGATTTCTTGGCCATTTTAGAGACTGTAATCTAGTTAAAAGGTTTGTTTATACTTCCCATCTCTGTTCTGCTGATGGTATTAGAATGCAAGCCAGAGCCAGACATCTAACTGTTTATAACATTCAAACTTCAATTAAAGCTGCAGTGTTCAGTTCACTATATATCAGAAAGCTTTATACCAGCTACAAATATCAGCAGTAATGATGGCAATGATTTTGTGTAGCCATAGGCTTTCCTAAATCATGCCATTCCTTATGAATACTTTTTTCATTTAGGCGGTATTAACATTAATTCTTTTTTTTTTTTTAAAGATTTTATTTATTTATTTGAGAGAGAGAGAATGAGAGACAGAGAGCATGAGAGGGAGGAGGGTCAGAGGGAGAAGCAGACTCCCTGCCAAGCAGGGAGCCCGATGCGGGACTCGATCCCGGGACCCCAGGATCATGACCTGAGCCAAAGGCAGTCGCTTAACCAACTGAGCCACCCAGGCGCCCGCTAACATTAATTCTTTCATAGAAGTCTAAAAATGAAGCTTGTTTTCTACCAGAAATAGTATAGCATTTCCTTCAGCAGTTTCTTTTGATAATAAAACCTAACAGCTTATATTATTACATATCTTATTTAAATGACCCAGTTTAGTTTTTTTTAATTAGTAAATTCTATAGTAGATTTGTTTGTTAGCTAATTGATTCAACTCCAGTTTCCAGTTTGAAGAGCATAGCAATACGTTGCCTATTAGAAAACAAAAGTAACAATCACATTACTCCAGTGTTATATGTATGGGAGGAGACTAGACCTACATAATACAGATTTTAATTTAATCTTATGTTGCTTTTCTGGTCTTCTGCTCCTGCTGTTTGTGGTTTCTATGTTCTAAGTATGTTGGTAAACTATTTTAAAAGTTTTTTTTCTTTTTGTAGCTTTTAAGAATTCTTTAAAAACATTTCTTCAGCAGCTTCACTGTTTTTGTGCAATCTACCTCATTGATTTAGAAAATGAGTTATATGTGTAGGTGTTTAATTTTTCTAATGAGTAGGCAAATTTGCTATATTGCTTTCTCTTTTTATAAAACTAAATTTTACTTTTTACTAATTTTGGACCTTGATTACTAAATGTGTACATTCTTTACATACATATACTTTTTATTAAAATACAAGTTTATAGGAGGTTTAAACATTTAAGGAAAGATGAAAAATCATATTAAATTCAATGATTACTTGCTAAAATGCTTTTAATTAAAATATAATGGAAAAATCTACACTACTCATTTTCCTGGACACTGAAAGAAATGATTCATTTATTTTGAAATTTTATAAGAAAGAGAATTCTACCTATGGTCTCTGAGAATAAGAACTAATCACAACCATGCAAAATTTGGATTTGTAAGTTAAAAAACATGGAAAGATCTCTAAGATAAGCTAAACTGAAAACATGTCACAAAAAATATGTACACTATGATCCCATTTATGTAAAAAAATGCAGAGAATAATATGCATGTACTATATAAGAATATATACTTATGTACATATAATACATATGTTATACCATGTGCATATATATTTATAAAATAAAAAGTTGTGTAAGATATATGCCTTATGTTTATGTAAATATACATTAAGAAAAAGTCTGGAAAATATGTAGCAAATTATATCCTTGGTTTACAGAAAGTGTGTAAGTGGGATGCTGGAAGATTAAGAACTCTTATGGTTTTTATGCTTTAGCATTACTTGGATTTATTTTTAACAATAAGTTTATATTCATGTAGTAATTTTATAATGGAAAAATATACTTATGTATTAAAAGAATGAGAAAACAAATGATCCAGGAAAATTGCAGTCCTATCCCCTAATTGTCACATGAATATATCCCTTGAATACCTTGGAGAGAATTGAGTATTGGCTAACAATCATCATAGCTTGATACAGAATAAAGTCTGTTAGACTGATCTAATCTTATCTAACAGGGTGAAAACATAGTCAATTGAGGGAGGAACAATGGATATAATCTATCCTGACTTTGAAATACTTGGCTTCTTATTGCAAAATGCACTTGTCACTTACCTGGGAAAATATTGACTAGGGAACTGGTGGTGAAGAATGTCAGTCATAAAGTGGTGACAAAAAGAGTTTTAGTCTGAGATAAGATATATGTTGGACCTAAGATAGACTTTTATTATTTTAATCAGTGTTCCAGATTATATGCTCACTCAAAATACAGATGGCATAGTCATTTAACATTTTTATAATTTTTCTGTATTCAGGTAGTGGTTTGAATAGAAGACAAAGATAAAGCAAGTTTTTAAGATTAAGTCTTTTTTTAAAATTGTCTGAAACATGTACTTGAAAAACACTTCAGGAGCTTTTGTAAAATAACATCAAACTGAGTATGAAAATATGCAGAGTAAAGAAGCAATTAGAATTCTGTAGAGTTAATCACAGTGGGCTTCTTGGGAGGACATGAGTTAATCAGAGTTTAGGTAGAGGAGAAATCGTAGGTTGGCTCAGGAGAGAGTAATTCAAGTTAAGACAAAGCTTCCAATGCAGAGAGAGGATGGGGGAGCTTATTTTTAATAGTTTAAAGCTACGATTAAAATTCAGAATAACCTGGTAAATTAAGAAAGGGGTTAGGAAAAATATACCTTGCATTTATGTTTTTAACACTTTATTTCCAAGAATGCAGGTCAGAAAAGAAATAGGGAAAAAATAACTTGCATAAAACATAAGGAAGTGAATAGTTCTTTGCAATTATAACTGGAAAATTGTCAAGAGTCTAAAGCAAGTATATTCTGAATGAGTTGGAAATGAAACACTATGTAGTTAAAACAGGAAAATTTTATCCAAGGATACTAACTGAGGTTCTTTTTCCTTTTATAATTAAAATTAATACCCAAGTTGTTCCCTAGGATCAATAGGAAATAGTATACAATTAAAACTATGAATCTTACATAGAAATTCTAAAAATAACAAAGGAATAGCTTATGTTTTCTCCATTTACTTATCAAGTTTTATTTGCATCTGGCATAATTTATTTCCACCTGGCCCCATCATGTCAATTACCATTCTACCTATTCCTACCATCACAAATTGAACTTTTTTTTTCCTGAAAAATGTCAATTTTAAAGAGTTTATCAAATATGGCTCTGTGTTGTTTCCACTTGAAAAATCAGTGATTTTTCTCTTATGTAGGCGTCATTGACTCCGTATTCATTATCTCTTGCTCTCTCTTTTTTTTTTACCAATGGGATTGCCAATGTCTTTTTTCCAACAAATATGTGATGAAACCTATTATGTGCTCACTGGAATAGTAACCAAAAATAGACATGGATCTTGCTGTTCTGGACTTATCCTAGAGATATGGATATTAATTAAATAATCATATAAATACATGCAAAGTTGGAACTATTCCAATTGCTGTAGAGAGGTACATGGTACTTACTATAAGGGTTTTAAGAAGAATAATAACCAATCAGTGGGATCAAGGGAAGTTTGTTTTTGTTTTTTTGGGGGGGGGAAGTGTTTAGTTAGCTGAAATCTTGATATTAGTTAACTTAATCAAAAGGGAGAAAAGTTTTCTAGAAGGAAGGAATAGTATATACAAAGGTACTAAGGAGGAGAGAGCATAGTACCTAACATTAAATGACAGAATGATAGAAATTTTAAGAACTAGAAAGTGCATGATAAAAGGTAATGCTAGAGATTTATGTAGGAATCAAACTACAAGATGTTGTAGGCCAATGCTTTCTTTATCCTTATGATTAATATTTATACTTAGACTAATATTCTTTTTTTTTAAAGATTTTATTTATTTATGTATTTGAGAGAAAGAGAGAGAGAGAAACAGCATGAGAGGGGAGAGGGTCTGAGGGAGAAGCAGGCTCTCCGCTGAGCCAGGAGCCCGATGTGGGACTCGATCCCAGGACTCCGGGATCATGACCTGAGCCGAAGGCAGTCGCTTAACCAACTGAGCCACCCAGGCGCCCCTAGACTAATACTCTTTATACTCAGTGCAAAAACTACTACTTATAAAAGGGTTGTGCTATAAGAGTTCATTTTTATTTCACTTTAAAACTCATAGTACTTTATCCCATAGAATCATGGTTATGGTGGTCAGGTCATATAAAACCCCTTTAACACAGAAAACAGTGGAAAGTAGTGACCATAACATTGTGCCTTAAACATAAGTAGGTAGAGGTGAGGAAAGAAAAGCAAGAAAGGGAATTAAAATGAATGTATGTATTCAAGAGAATATCCTGGGTGTGATTGAGTTGTAAATAATGAAGAAAAAGAAAAAGCCTGCAAGTGTGCTAGGCTGGTGTAGGATATCATAGCAAATGATCTTAAGGGATACATTCAGCGGGACAACTTGAAAAGACCTTTAACTGGCACCTGGATATATCACATTGTGATATCTAGAGCAAACCAAGACAGACAGAGTAGAAGACAATATTCACAAATTGAATGTTCTGAATCTAGAGCATATCTGTGTTGATGTTATTAGAATATAAATTTTTTTTAATTCCTTTAAGAAAAGCGGAATTACAAACTAATCACAATATAATGCCAACTTTATTTTGGTTATTTTTAGATTAATTTATGTAGTCAGAATTAATTATAAATTATTAAGTTGCATTAACTATTTCAGCCCTCAATATTAGCCTTGAAAATATGATGTATCTCAATTGGAATAGTAGTTTTAAAGACAAAGTTGAAGAAATTTAATTTTTAATTGTTATTTTCCATTAAACTTATATTGTTGATAAAATATATTCATGTTAACCTTTTAAGTTTTAAGCCTCTTTGAACACCAGTTTCTGTTAAGTAATAATCTAATTAATAACCAAAAGTTCGGGGCGCCTGGGTGGCTCAGATGGTTAAACATCTGCCTTCGGCTCAGGTCATGATTCCAGGGTCCTGGGATCGAGCCCCACATCGGGCTCCTGGCTCAGCAGGGAGCCTGCTTCTCCTTCTCCCTCTGCCTCTCTCCCTGCTCATGCTCTCTCTCTGTATCTCTGTGTCTCAAACGAATAAATAAAATCTTAAAAAAAAAAATAACCAAAAGTTCAAGAAACGCCCCAAATACAAAGAGCATTACAAAAAGTGGATTAAGTCACTTGAATTTTATTAAGACCAAAATGTCGCAAAGACAACCGAGGATGACGTAAATATATATGCAAGCATTCATTGAATAGACAAGATTGCATCACATTACTGTTGGTTGATGAATTCTGCCAGTGCGTCATCCATCAGTTGATCTTGAATTGAACTTTCTGGCATTCTCAGAAACGGCAGACCATGCTTCTAAAGAGGTTAACATCTAAAATTAAAAACTACAGAATTGAGTTTAGTGCTTCTTTATTCACTTGCTTTTTTACTAATTTATAGAACATTCTTAATGAAACAGTATCACTAGCGTTGGTTTATTTTTCATACAGTGTCTAGCAGAACACTTATGATTTCATTCATAAAACGTAAGTGTTTGGGAAGCTTGTTAGTGTTGAAAAGATGGTTACTAAATTTATTTAATAACTCTAGGGGGTCAGGATACCTTTTAAACAGAAATGAAAAATCACTTAGGAATTGTTTAGGGATTGATGTGTTCTTGTTTTACACTTTCCTAACTTGTCTTTCTGTCGAAGTGTATTCCAGAGATCCCTAGTTCTGTGATAAGCTAATAGGTATGAGACATACCCCACCAAAGTTCCTTTATCAAATTAAGTTTGGAACATAACAATTATGATTAAAGAATGCTAGATAGGATTTTTTACTGCAGTAGTAATCACTAACATGTATTGAGTGCTTACTTTTTGCCACTCACTTTGCTAAGCATTTTACATACATTATCTTATTTAATCCTCTTAACAACCAAAAAAAAATTCAGAAGTATATTCTTCATATAATGTCACTGCTTATAAGCACCAATGCAAAAAATTCTGTTAAGAACGCAAAAGTGAGACAAATGCCATTTTAAACTGTTATAACCTTATAACGTTGGAAAATAAAGATTATGAAATTTATGCTTAAAATTAAATATTGAATTTAATAGTATATTTCTATATATTTTTTATATTTGGAGTGAACTATTTAATTTTTTACCTGAGTGTAGTTGACACACATTATGTTAGTTTCAGGTATGTAATGTATTGATTCAACAACTCTATATGTTAATGCTCACTGCAAGTGTAGCTACCATCTGTCACCATGCAGTGCTATTACAATACCATTGACTATATTCCCTCTGCTTCACCTGTCATTCCCATGACTCACTCATTCCATAACTGGAAATTGGTTGGATTTCTGTATACTAATAATGAAGTAGCAGAAAGAGAAATTAAGAAAACAATTCCATTTACAGTTGCACCAGAAAGAATAAAATACCTAGGGATACACTTAACCAAGGAGGTGAAACACCTGTACTCTGAGAACTATAAAACACTGATGAAAGAAATTGAAGATGACACAAACAAATGGAAAGATAACCCATGCTCATGGATTGGAAGAATTAATATTGTTAAAGTGCCCATACTACCCAAAGCAATTTACAGATTCAGGTCAATCTCTGTCAAAATACCAACAGCATTTTTCCAGAACTAGAACAAATATTACTAAAATTTATATGGTTTCACAAAAATAAACCACCTAAATAGTGAAAGCAATCTTGAGAAAGAAAAACAAAGCTGGAGGTATCACAATTCCAGAATTTAAGATATACTACAAAGCTGTAGTATAACTAGAGTATTCACAGATGATCAATGATAACCATACTTTTTTTATTAATAGGGAACAACTTTTAGAGGTTCAGAGACAGTCCTGAATTTGAATACTGGCTCTGAGTGTATAGTATGCAACCTTTGATGAGCTGTTAAGGTTCTGAATTTGGGATTATCTGTAAAATTTGTGTAGTGACTCATTTCTCAAAGAGTTGAGACTATTAAAGAGTGCATATGAATTCCTAGCATGTTGTGGACATTCACTAAAATTTAATTTCCTTTCCTTTCTCTCCTTCTATTATTAGTAATAACCATGTTTCAGAATCTTTGTATGAATTAAATTTAAATTTTTCCCCTTTTTAAAAAAATAAAATTATCCATTACTCCTAAAAATATTTTAAAACTTTCTCTGAAATTTTACACATGGACCTGATCTACTCTTATCTTTTTGCTTTCCTGCATTTAGCTAATAAAATGGGCACCTATAAATATTGTGGAACTCAGATATTAGAGAAATTTGAATAAATGGTCACACTTTGTTAATTTAAATATTCTACTCCTACCTTACAGCAGTGCTTTTGGTAATTCTTATTGAGTGAAATAAAATGTAAATAAGTTAATTTTCTTTGTCTAGTTTCCCCACATTAAATAGGCAGTATTAAAAAAAAGTTAAGAGCCTGGGCTGTAGAGCCTGGCTGTCTGGATTCAAATCCTTATTCTACCACTACCTATCTGTATGACATTAATTTCCCCCTTAGTAAAATAGGTGTAATAATTGTGTTCACCTCAGGGCTATTTGATAAGAGAGATATATATACACATATATATGTGTGTGTGTGTACATATGTATGTGTATATGCTCCATTAAGATTGCCTGACACATACTTTCAAAAGTGTTAACTGTTCTAGTGATTATATGTATTGTCTGTAATAAGTTGTAATATTCAAAAATTGGTGTCTTAAATGTTGTGGTGTCTGATATAGTAGTTTCTCGGCAGAATAAAACATTCAGTTTAATTTGTGGTTCCTTGAAAATTATGTCAGACTTTTATTTTGTATTTTCCAAATTCTTTACATTACTTTTAGGTTTTTGATCTTATTATTGAAAGATATGGGAAAAAATCCCCATTCTTTCCCATAAAGAAACAGAAATACAGAAAGATCAGACCTTTTAAAGCATGGCAGTAGAAAAGTCAGTATAAAGACTAAATTAGAATTCAGAATATTTCATGTGCCAGTATGTTGAGCCAAGCTATGCTGCTCCTTGTTAAGTAGTCAAACAACAAACCTATTAGTTGGCAAAATGAATAAAATAAATGTTAAAGTTATGTTATTCTGTTTTTCAAAAATTTTATTGGCTTGTGTTTCCTTTGGATGTGTCCTCTTAAGTTTTATTCACTGAAAAATTGTTTTAAATGGGATTAGATTAATTAAAGCGATCTCTTTGGATATTTAAGGATTGAGTATTTTTTTTTTAAGTTATCAGTGGCTTCTCACCCCACCCCCATGAACTAGTTCAAGAACTCCTTCCCTATTTCTCATATTATCATTGTTCTCGTACTATATATTATAGGTTCAATGTGCTTTTCCAAGCCATCCTAGAAACATAACCATCATTGTTCATATTTAGTTTCTATGAAAAACAATTCCAAGTTTCAGAGAATAAATTATTATTTTACAGTTAACTTTTAAAAAGCACTAGGATTATAAGAACAGCATATTTCTATAAAGATACATTAGAGGAACATTAAAAAGTTTTTTCTTGTTTAAAATATTATGTAGTGTCTACAATTCATCAATTTAAGAAAGTGATAAATAGTTTGGTTGGGATCCAAAAAATAACTGATGATGACCAAAAAGGCTCAGAACTATCTCTTTGAGAGAGAATTGTAAATAATTTGTAGACAAATAAGTAATAGAAGAGGAATATTAAATTTGTACTTATTGTTCACAGTTGCTTAGGAGATAGGATTATTATGTAAAATAATTTATTATGAATTTTCTTTTTAAAAATAGCAAGACTTAAAATTTAGTATTCCAGTCTAATAATTTGCAAACATTTATGGGGATTTTTACCTAAATGCCACTTACATTATAGAAAATTAAATAAAGATAATTCCATATGTGTCTAAAATAGCAAGATATTAACTCAGAGGCATAATGGCCTTGCTACCTTCCACATGAAATAATGTTCAAATGTTGTAAACAAGTTCTACAAAATGTTTCTCTCTCTCATTCTCTCTCTCTCTCTCCGGTATTTTGATATGTTCATTCTGCTGATTGGGGGCATAGACTCAGGGATCCTATCACCTGATAACCTAGTCTGAAAACTCAAATTATTTTGTAAATCCTGATGTGACACTTTTAAGTTTCTGCTAGAAAAAAAATATCAAGTTATGTTTAAAGTCTTTTTTTAAGTTCTGGCTTGTGAAAAGAATTATTCTCTTTAAATGAGATTGTTGTGGACCTTTTAGGTTATTAAGGCTAACATCAGCTGCTAAGGGACATCAAATCCTGACTCAAGGGAGCAGTAATATTTTCAAAAGCAGGAATTTTTCTGAAAGAAAGCATACATTGTTGTGCTTATACTTATATATGTAGTTAGGTAAAGAGACACCTAGGACTCAAGAAACAATCTTAGGATTTTCATAGTGGTATAGAGAAGCATAAATATTCATTCATTCAGTTACTTTTTCTACAGATAATATTTGCTATACATCAGTTATTCAGCAATAAATAAGACAGGCAGGGACCATGGCACTTAAGAGTGATCAACATTACAAAGAGTAAACAGGTCTTTCAGGTACTTAGAGAATGGATATATGACTTGACTTGTGTGACAGATATTTGTAGATGATAATAAAATCATATAATTTTCAACCTCTTAAGAGGTTTTATTGGTGAAGAAATAGAGATCCATGCCAGAAAAGGTAAATAGTTTATCCAAGATCATATAGCAAGTGGTATATCTAGGACTGAGGTGCCTCCTGGTCTGTTTATATTTGCCACTTGGATTAAAACAGGAAGCTGAAAGAGAAGAAAGTAAGGCAAGGTGTCTAGAAATTTGGACCAGACACTTTGGGCTTGAATATAGTTAATATAATATGAGAAATTATACTTCTTAAACTTATTTATTTCTTTGTGCTTGTTTGTACTTTATTTGAATTTCTTTAAATTTCTTTTGGTTCTCCTTTAAGATTTACTAAATAGTTTTTCAGGGTTTTGCTATGGAACTCTGTGCCCCCGGAAACTATGTGTGTTGGTTCTATGGTTCCTGAAGCTCTTGCCCACTATAACTTTTTAGGGGTATATTTGGGGTTTTTTTCTCAGTAAAGAAAGTTGCTTACTTTAATTATCTTGAATTTACTAAGCTATAGTATACTTGTGGTTGGAAAAAAGAAAAGGATGGTGTAAGATTAAAGACACAATTTTTCCTGGGACGCCTTTGATCTAACACTGGTTTGAAATCCTGTTCCCATAGACTAATCCTGGATATGTCTGATAAGAAAGGCTTCATAATAAATTATCAAGGGTATTCCAATTACAATTGTTTTGATTAAACTAATAAATAAATTACAAGGATTTGTAAAAAAAAAATTGTAAGATTTCATCTTTGTTTCCATTATAATTTTTGTATCTTTTTCAGTGTTACTGTTTAAATTCCTTTAGGTTAACAAAAAGTTTGAATTTTTTTAAGGTTATTTTTTTTTTTAAAGATTTTATTTATTAGAGAGAGACACAGCGACAGAGGGAACACAAGCAGGGAGAGTGGGAGAGGGAGAAGCAGGCTCCCACCAAGCAGGGAGCCCGATGGCAGGGCTCGATCCCAGGACTCTGGGATCATGACCTGAGCCGAAGGCAGCCGCTTAATGACTGAGCCACCCAGGCGCCCCTTTTCTTAAGGTTATTAAATAGAAAAACTAAGTACACATCCTAGTAACTTACTTTGACTTGGGGACAATAAAGCACAATTATAGGATCACATTTGAGAAGTAAATAAAAGTGTTTGAAAGTTGAGTCTGCAAAGCTAGACATAGTAACAACAGGAAGCATCCCACCTACAGTGCATATGGTAAAGGAGAAAGATGGTGCAACAGACTACAGACAAAATAGCTGAGACTTAAAAAAACCACATATTCTGCTTTACAACCTTAGATCTGTCATCTCAGAAATAATACTATCTTTCATCCAAATATCATGATATGAACATATGTTGATTTATAAGAAAACTTTTTAAAAATATCTACTTCATATTTATACATTATTTATAGTTAGGTTATAATCTTTCCTGTATGTTTTATATTTTGGGGGGGGTATATGTTTGTGCTTTTGCCTCTTAGGAATACATACTGTAGTCACTTTATTTTGCCAAATTTTAATAAATTGATTACATGAAAAATTGAACCTATAAAGCTGTAAATAATGAAAAGGTTTCACTGAAGAATTCCTTTAAATAGAAAGCTCTTCTGATGTCCTTAAGTGTGTTTAAAATTACTTCCTACCCTGGACTAAAAGAGATACAAGAAAACTCAATGCTAAAATGTCAGAAGCTACTGCTGCTTAACTAGTAATCAGAAATGAGGGTAAAACATTTCTGAAATTTTAATAATAAACTAATGAAAAAATATTCTGCATACAGATTCCATTTGCCTCTAACTTCTGATTATATTCATTTTATTGAGTTACTACTGTATATTCTTTAATTTTGTTTTTGAAATTTGTACAGTCTGTATGAAAATAATATATGGAAAAAGGAGTCTTATATGTAAAAATGACATTATGTGAGTATCAAGTAAGCAGAAGAGCACTGGGCTGTTATGTTTCAGTTTGGGTATGTTTGGTAGTTTGGGTATATGCTATTGCTCCTCATTTAATAAAAGGGAATCCAGTGGTCTATAATATTCAGCTGTTGTCCAGTTCAATATTTAATTAGCACTCTACTGATAGGTAATAACTTCTTTAATTTTTTAAAATGATAAGTAAGTTCATGTCCGTTAAATATGAGCATATGGTATATGCGCAGTTAAGTATCCAGTCCTATGATTCTGTTTCTATATTTCTGTAATCTAATTAATTAAAACTAACATGCTTAATTTGTAAATTTAATGGTATTCATAATCATTGTTGAAATTCATAATTAGGCAAATATAATAAATAATTGCTCTAAATGACAATAATAGTATTTTTTAATACAGCTTTTTTTTTTCTATTTTATTTGTCCAAACACCAGTATCAGTTTTTATAACACATTTTAATCTTTGGCATATAAATATATATCTCCATCCATTATTGATTAATTGCTTATCCCATTCTTAACAGTTTGACCTTCAAAGCAATACTTTTTGATTTGCACACACTTCTTTCTCCTAGATCTAAGATAGTGTTTCTAATGGATGCACATTAAAATCATTAAAGACCAACCCCTAACATTTAAATCAGAATTTCTGAGAATGAGGATCCTGGTATTGTTATTTTTAAAAGTTTCTTAGATGATGCTAAAGTGCAGCCAGTGTTGAGAATTATTGTTCTAGGGCTAAGGTCTGCTGAGTTAACATTTTCATGCCTTGCACTTGAGAGATCCTTAAACACTAGGTTCACAGGTTGCTAGAGGGCTGATGGCACTGCAGAATCTGGACTCTTGTTTTTGGACTGACACTAGAATGTGATGAGGAATTCCTGTGAGGGTGGCTTCTGGATCCTCGGCTCTAGTTGCTTAGACTAGGGCAGGGTAGCTGAGAGCACTTATCATGGCTTAGCCCAGGGAAGAATTAGGAGAGGGGCCTTCTGACTGGTTAGGTGAAATTGAAGTGAGTTTAGAAGTTCAGGAAAGTAATAGTTAAAAATAGCCAATTATATAGCCATTCATGTCCTGAAGCACCTTTAAATGGACCTCCAAAAGAGCTGCCATAATGCCCCCCTGCCATAATGAATGGTCTTTCTTAGGGAGAAAGATGAGAACCGAGTATTAACAGACTGTCCTCTTTAACAGTGCTCCCCCTCATCCCAGTGCACACATGCACACTCACACATATCATACACACTGCCACTGTTATTCTAAATCAAGTAAGGTCACACATGTTTTGATGCAGAAATTGATTACTGAGGCAAAAGAAGAATCTTCCTTGTCCCCACTGCCTTTCTTCTGCTTTCCCACTCTCTAAAAGCATAAACAAAAAACTTTTAATACCTGTTGGCTTGTACTTGAAATTACTTAAGGGGAACAGATTTTCTCCTTAAACAGAGGTGAAGGAAGCATACACATTGCCATCTTCTCCCAAGATAATGTAGTCTTTTAACAAGTTAAATGTGCCTTTATCCTTTCCTGTATTTTACTCTCAGAGAGGAAGAGGACAGAAAAGCTCTGGCCACTAAAGGAGATAGAGGGCTCACTTCCTGGTTTGCTGCTTATCTTTCATTGTGAACACATACATAAAAGATACGTACAAAAGTACTGTTAGCCTTCTCAACCTCAGGTGAGCAGTTAAGTTGCAGAGAAGTGATTAGCATATAGTATTCTTCTTAATGCAGAATTTCTCTTTTATAAGAATCTATGTGGATTAAAAATAGTAAATACCATTATAATAAGAGCTATTAGGTGAATATTACCATATCTCAGAAAAAACATTTTCATCCTTTTTTCTACATGATAGTCATTAGAATAACTAAACACTCTGATGAACAAGGCACTGCTACTCTAAGAGTTCAGTGATTGTACGTCTCTCTATACCCTTTCTTGGCAATTTTTCCTACCATTTATTTTTAGTGCCAGAATAACACTTTAAAGTTAAGTCTTTCTTTACATGACTGATGAGAAGCATATGCCTCTATGAGGAAGAAAAGGGGTTTATGACTTAGAGATAAAACATTTCTCACAGCTATGAGTAAGCTATAGGGAACTTCAAGTAAAAAGCCAAAGAGCCCCCCCCTTTTTTTTAATAATGCAGTTGGATACCTAAAGATATTTAGCCTCTCAAAAACGAGGACAATATTTAAAATTTTACATTATCAAGACACATTACATTATTTTTAAAAAATTGCTTTAAAATCTATGTTAGAGGAAAATGAAATTTATTTTAACAAATCTGGGAAGATGAGGAAGGACCACACACACAAGAAATTGAAACCCTGCAAATGAGAGAAGTTGCAGATCTCAAAATCTCTTGGAAAGAAAACAGTGATGTTTGATAAAGTTTCTATACTAGCATTTGGTAATTTTATAAAAATTGCACAGTGGTGACTGCCTTTAAAGATAAAAAAGGAAAAGGAGGCCAGACTATTAACAAGGTGTAGGAATCCCGTTGCTGGTCAAGGATTATTTTACTGGGGCTTCAGGGCTTCTGCAGGCAAGGTGGCTTTTACCCTCTTGTGGGTCTTGGCTCCTTTGCAAATCTGATAAAAGTAGTGGACTCTCGAAGGGTGTCAATGAAAAACTCTGTATGACCTTTTTTTAAAAAATTTAAATTCAATTAGCCAACATATAGTAGTACATCATTAGTTTTTGATGTAATGTTCAGTGATTCATTAGTTAAATATAACACCCAGTGCTCATCACATCACTTGCCCTCCTTAATACCCATCACCCAGATACCCCATTCCCCCACCCACTTCCCTTTCTGCAACCCTCAGTTTTTTTCCCCAGAGTCAGGAGTTTCTCATGGTTTGTCTCCTTCTCTGATTTCTTCCCATTCAGTTTTCTCTCCCTTCCCCTGTTGTCCTCTGTATGACCTTCTTTATGTATCAGGGAGTTTATGAATCTGCTGAAGACTAATTATTAACCCCCTAGACCACTTGCTTCAGAAGCACCTGAGTTGCTATTTAAACTGCACACTGTACCCCAAATCTACTGTTTTGGAATTTCCAATGACTTGGCTTCTGGAATCTGCATTTTAAGAATTCCCACATGATAAGACGAAACATGAGAGACGATGGACTCTGAAAAACAAACTGAGGGTTCTAGAGGGGAGGGGGGTGGGAGGATGGGTTAGCCTGGTGATGGGTATTGAGGAGGGCACATTCTGCATGGAGCACTGGGTGTTATGCACAAACAATGAATCATGGAACACTTCATCTAAAACTAATGATGTAATGTATGGGGATTAACATAAGAATAAAAAAATTAAAAAAAAAAAAAAAAGAATTCCCACATGATAATTCTGTTCACTGTTAAACTTGAGAATCACTGCTCCAGAGCTCTATGTATTATACGAGTTCTGCCCTTGGCCTAGGAACAAGGTTTTCAGTGATACTTGACTTACGATACGTTACCTACTAAATTCTTGACTTAACTACAAAATACCAAATTGGTGCCATTAATGAGCACCAGGATTGTAAAGAAATGCAGTTATTTGTGCTGGGTTGATCATTTTAATTAAATAAGTTATGAGCAATAAATATTTTAGCCTCTGGGTCTGTAGGTATACATAATACACAAATTAATGTAAATTTCTTATTAAGACTTTAAGACTTATTTTAGTCTTAGTAAAATACACATATTTGCTCTTAAAATATATCTGCGGTTACTCAAGTGTTTAATAGACATCAGACTAGGATTTCCAATGATAGCAACTTGAGAGTACTGCTAAATCAGAATAATTGAGGTTGGCTCCAGTGACTTTTGCAATTGGTTAAAAATATGTGCAGCTTTACTTCAGATGTATATAGTGATATAACTTTCCAAGAAGAATCTTGTCTATATCTGAATGAATCAGTCTTATTTGTAATGCACATATTAAGTAGTGGTATGTAAATTAATGCTGCTAAAACAGTTTAAAGACTGCTTGAAAACAGTATTTAAAATTGGACAACATTTCCTTCTAAATCTTATTATGGTCTTAATTTATTTTTGCTCGTTTCCTTCATAGATAAATTCAGGGTTGAACTTTAGACTAATAGGGACATACCGTTATCTCATTCCAAATGATTAAATCTGGATTAATGAGCTAGTATGCCCATGTTGCTGAACTATTTAGTATTAATGCATAAACATTTTTGCACCATGGCACTGAGAGACAGATTATGAGTCCAGTATTCTTAGGGCTTTTTGTTTAAACACAGAAGAAAAAATTCCCTAGTTAAGGATTATAACACGTATTTTAGTCAACTTTCTCACCAAACATGTTGTTTGGAGTCAAGGGAGACCAGGTAAAATAATATAAATTGCTCAGTGAAGGATCTTTATTGCTAGGAGGGAAAAAAAACTATAAGGTGATCAGTGATAAGTCAGAAATATCATTTCTGTGTGGGAAAAATACTTGTGCTATTGTTACATTATTTATTGGTAAAATAAAAAGACCTATAAATGTTCATCTGCATATTTCTTAAAAGCAGATTAAAGTTAGTTGGGTAAATATTATCAATGTAAAATCTGTTATTCCGATGGTCCTTATTTCTGGAAAATACATGAAAATGCCCTATAAAATTTTTTCATGTCTCCTGTGATCATCCAAATTTACATAAAAATGGCAGTTATATAGTTATTCTACAAAGATTAAAATTTAGTTGATAATTTTATCACTGCATCTTACTTCTGACTAAAAATTCATTTATGTTTTCCTACAATATACAACTTTTTATGATATATTTTTTGGTGTATTGAATTTAATTTCTTGGTTCCCTTTGATTTCCTCCTCACATGCATGAGGGCGTACATACATGCATGTACACACACACGTATATATGTTATTTTGTCTGCAATAAGAATTATATATATTTTTATATTTGACAAATTGAATTACAGTGGTTATAGTTATAATGGCTAATGTTTGGATTAGCATACTAACTGTTACATAATGTTACATACTTTATGTACATTATGTCATTTAATCCACACAGTCACCTTCAAAGTAGGTATAATTTTTATTCCCATTTTATAGATGAGAAAGCATATGTAAGTGAACTAATTCCATGAAGCTCGCATGAAAATAGACTTTAAACTAGGTTTAATATCAGTCTTTGACTTCTTAACCAGTATGCTCTACTAACTTTGAAGATGACTTTAAAATATAATATCCAAAGTCTTACATTAAAAACAATATTTTAAAAATGTAGAGTCTTCTCTCCATTCTGCACCCATGAAGAACAAATTAAGGCAAAATATTAACTTGCCTGCTTATTATATACCAAGAATAGTTATAGACACTTTTATATGTAGCATTTAATCCTTACTTATGACATAGGCCTTGTTATCCTCTTCTACAGTTTTAAACTAAGGGTCCACTTTTTAACTTGCTCAAGGTCATACATGATCTGGCAGAGCCAATAGTCCTCGTGACTGGTGAAAAAAAGACTGAACTTGGATCGTGTCATTTTCTCAAGTAGACTGGATACTAATTATTCCAGGATAAAGAGCAGATAAACCAGGAGCTAGAGAGGAAAATATCCTCGGCTACTAGTAAATGTAAAGAAATGTCATTTTTCTTTCTTCTTTGCCTTCATGCTACAAAAATACATTAGGGTTCTTTGTACGTACCAATCTAGAAATTTTGATGACTTTTGCTTCTTAATCCTATAATGGATAATAAAATTATGTCTTGATTTATGTACAGAAGCATGGTCCATATAAATCAAATCAGTTCACCAGGGATTTGTTGTTGTTGTTTTAATGAAGCCTTTCTATATGCTAGTGATGTTGCAAAGGAAATAAAATACAAGGTCTTCAAAGATTTGAGCATTGGTTGAGAAGTCTACATAAACACATCAAATTAATTCAACAACATATGATTAGGTCCTAGACTAAGTGGTTAATATTATGCCCCAAAAGTCCTTCAAAATCAGCACTTATGTAATTAAACTCATTAACATCTCTCACAAACTTCTCCTCTGCTTATATTTACTCTCTTGGTTGGTGTCATTCTGTTCCCCCCCCCCCATTCCCAAGTTAAAATGTCACAATCTTCTGCTACGCCTTGCTTTACCTCCATAGTCAACTAGTTATCAAATCCTATAGAACTTGGTCTCCTTCATAACCCCTAGTCTATTCAGTTCCTTCTCATATTATGCTTATTTCTGTTGCTTTAGCTCATTCCTTTGCTAGACAATGATAGTAAGTAGCCTTGTTAGCTAATGAATCTGCCTCTGGCCTTCCCTCCTCTACTTCATATTCTATCTTTTGCTGAAGTTAGTTGTTCCCAGACATAAATCTAGTTATGTCGTTACCCTGATTAAAGACCTTCAGGGGTGTCTCTTCATCTCATTTATATAAAATCGTATTTTCAGTCTGGCACGTAAGTCTTTATTTTACTTTTATTTATTATCTTTATTTTACTCCACTTAGACCTCCAGCCTCATCTCCTATTACTTTTCCCCTTGTCTTGTTGCAGCTCACCAAACTGCTTCCTCTTCAAGATTGTGTTGTGGTTCTTCAGGTCTCCTTGCCTTTACACATGTGCTGTCTTCTATACAATGCCTCTTGCCTTACCCATTCCTGCCCCCCACCCACACATCAAATGAACATGTTTTACTCTAAGGCCCAATTCAGATGTCACATCCTATCAAATCATCCTAACCCTCCTCAAGCAGAATTAATTTGCTTTTCTTAGTTAAGGGTACACACATTTATCTTTTTATCACCAGATAAAGTTCTCTCTACTTTTAATGTCTACCAACCACCAAGATTATGAAGTGCTTGCTTTGTTTTTATTTGTGCTTTTAAATCTAGCCCAAGCCATAATAGATGCACCCATGTCCTAGGTATATTGTAGTCATTAAGGCCATGGCCTTTGCAAAGAGACAGACCTGTACTGAAGTAAGGGCTCTGCAACCAAAAAGAATGGAATACATTTTGTGTGGAGAAAGGGGAAGTTTTAAGAAGGAAGGAACATGGGCAATGGCAAGTCTAGATGTTTTTCACATCCTGCTTGGCCAGAGTTAAGGGTAAGTAATACCTCAAACCTACCCAAGGACCAAATGGAGACATAGAAATGCAGTTAGCCAAGATTTTTACTAAGCATCTCAATGTATGTGTGGTTTTGTGTTACCAAGCACTCAGGTACAAAAACGAGTAAGAAATGGACTCTACATTTGAAAAAAAATCAGAGTAAATAGGGAAAATAGATAGGTAAATAAATATAATGTCTAGAAATGTATGTTAATAAACTGAGTTACAGAAACCCCTTATGATGAGAATATATTCTTTGGCAGTAAAACTTCAAATCCAAAGTGATGCCCTCACAAAGTTTTAAAGTGTGAATTGGAATTCTGCAGATGGATAAGATGGTAAGGACTTAGTAGACAAAGAATGGCATGTACTAAAGTATGAAATAGAAAAGCAGCAAGACCAGAGAAACCATTGTTTGCAAGCATTCATACATATGGTGATTTGTTTTAGAAAGCCTCACAAAGAAGCCTCCATAAAGATACCTTAGACAATTCCCAACTTAAATGTTTAAATATGCTCTCTTGAAAAAAATCCTTTTGTGTCAATTTATTTGTTTTCCTTTCCCTTTGAGTATAAAGTGGATAGGAGCATGAACTTTGGAGATCAGGTTTTGAGTTCAAATCCTAAAATAGTTTCTCTAAGCGTCATTTTATCTATTCAAAAAAAGGGGATATTGGGGCCCCTGGCTGATTCAGTCAGTAGAGCATGTGACTCTTGGTCTCCGGGTTATAAATTCAAGCCCCACCTTGGGTGTAGAGATTACGTAAAAATAAAATCTTAAAGGGGGGTGGGGCTGAGTGGCTCAGTTGGTTAGGCATCTGCCTTCAGCTCGGGTCTCGGGTCATGATCCTGGGGTTCTGGGATCCAGCCCTTGTGGGGCTCACTGCACAGTAGAGAGTCTGCTGCTCCTTCTCTCTCTGCCCTTCCCCCTGCTCGTGCTCTCTCTCTCTCTCTCAAATGAATAAAATCTTTAAAAGAAAAAAAAAAGTGGGGTATTAACTCTACTTACCTCTCAGTGTTTTTAGGAAGATTCAGAGAGAGAATGCATACAAAGTTTTGGCACAGTGCCTGATCTATAAGAAGGTCTCAGTAGGACTCCTGATAGGCTTTTTTTTTTTTTTTAACTCTCATATTTAAGAAATGATTTATTGAGTGCTTACTATTTATTAGGTGGTGGAATTACAAAGATGAGTAAGGCACAACCTCTGCCCTTGAAGAATTTGTAGTTTAGTAAGGATATGTACTATATTCTGCTATATATTGAGAATCAACAGTTATAACCTGACACATGCTTTAATGGGGTTTATAAGAAGGTAAGAACTGAAAAAGGAGCATCTGAAACTGCTTGAGGGCATTAGAAAAAGTCTTCATCAAGAGGACTGTGACTTGGAGAATGAAGAACAGTTTGCTGGTTTGGAGTTGGAGGATGGAGAGGAGTGAGGCTTTCCAGGGAAAAGAGAGAGCATATTCAAAAGGAAGGTAAAAGTAGCATAATTTGTTCAGAGAAAAACAAGCAATATGAAAACCTCTAAAAGAGAAGGATGGGAGTAGAAAACATACAGGGGACTGAATCTTCTCAGGTGGAATTCACTGGTTGAAAAGTCCCCCAGAGTGCCTGAAGTTCCAGCTTTGCTCCCCTGAGAAAAGAGAAGTGATAAATCCCTCAGGGTGAGTATAAGAGAAACCTCTTTGAAAAATTGCCCTGTCATAGCCGGGAATGCTGGCATGGTCCACTCATAAGGCATGGAGTCTTACCTGGGTCTAAGAAAACACTGGCAGTGCTCCAAACAGTGAGCATTGAGCACTGAGTCAACGGGTGAAGCAAAGGAGGAGCAAAGGAACAGGATTTCATTAGTGATGCTACTTTCTGAGTGGTGTTGCCAGCAGCAGAAATAAAATTGACCATGTTGTAGAGAGATGGTAAGAAAGAAGTCTTTTTCTGTGGTTGCTGTAAGTTTCTGAGGTGATAGATTGACTGATTAGACTGTGGCTTGACTGGACGGTTGTATATTCACTGGTTCTCAGCAGCCCAGTGATTTGTACCCAGAAACTGGAGAGCCCTTTAGCTCTCTAGAAGCAAGAAATCATGTGACATGTGGATGTGGTGGGATATCCCAGGGAGTCAGCTATTCTTTACCTTTCTTTTGAACCAGGGGAGGAATTTTCATAGCACTAGAATACCCTGAAAATCTTTGGGTATGCACTGGTCATAGAATAATCGTGCAATGGTTTTATATGCCAACTGTTTCCAAACTATGAGGCCTATGACAATATCTTTTAAACCAGAAAGCAAAGAAGAAAAAACTGAAATTTGTTGAGCATTTATCTTGCTTTCTTGGTTGGTTTGGGGGCTGGGGGTGGAGGAGGATTTATTTTTACTTTTTTTAATTGAGATAAAATTTACATAATGGGCATGTCACCACTGTAACCGTTTTAGAGTGTATTCAGTAGTTTGGGGTATATAGATGATGTTGTGGAACCATCACCATGATCTAATTCCAGAATATTTCTATCACTCCATAAAGAAACCTCTTAACAGTCACTTAAAATTTCCCTTCACCACCCCTGGCAGCCTCTAATCTACTTTCTGTTTCTATTGATATGCTTATTATGGACATTTCATATAAATGGAATGATATCATTCTGTCTGGCTTATTTTATTTAGCATAATGTTTCATCCATGTGGTAGTGTGTATCAATACTTCAGCCCCTTTTATGGTTGAATAATTTTTCATTTATGGATATAGCACATTTTGATTGTTCATCAGTTGATAGACGTTTGGGTTGCTTTCATTTTTAGGTTATTATGGATAATGCTGCTCTAAACATTTATATACAAGTTTTTGTGTAAATACATGTTTTCAGTATTCTTAGATATATATATTTGAAGTGGAATTGCTGGTGCGTATGGTAACTTGATGTTTAACATTTGAGGGACTTCCAGACTGTTTTATAAAGCGGTTGCTCCATTTTACATTCCCACCAGTAGTATATGAGAGTTCTAGTTTCTGCACATGCTTGCCAACATTTATTATGTATCTTTTTTATGATAGCTATCCTAGTTGGTGTGAAGTGGTATCTCATTTGATTTTGATTTGACTTTCCTGATGGCTAATGATATTCAACATCTTCTCATGTTTTTAATGGCCATTTACAGATCTTTTTTGTAGAGATGTGTATTCAAATCTTTTGCCCATTTTTAAAATGAGTCATTTATCTTTTTACTGTTGAGTTGTAAGAGGATTTTTTTATATATACTTTGGACACTAGACTCTTATCAAATATATATATTTGCAAATATTTCTCCTATTCTCTGTGTTGTCTTTTCACTTTCTTGATCATATCCTTTAATGCACAGAAGTTTTTAATTATACAATTTAACTATTTTGTTGTTGTTACTTGATCTTTTAGTGTCTTATTTAAAGAAACAATGTCTAATCCAAATCCAAGGTAACCAAGATTTAAAACCCTGCCTCTAGGAGTTATATATTTTTAGCTCTTGCATATAACTCTTTGATCCATTGTGTTAACTTCTGTGTATGGTATGAAGTAAAGGTTCAAATTCATTCTTTTGTGTATTCAATTCTCCCAACACCATTTGTTGAAGAAACTATTCTTTCCCCATTGAATGATGTTGGCACCCTTGTCAAAAATCAATTGATCATAATCGTATGGGTATATTTCAGACTCTCAGTTCTTTTCCATTGATTTATATATCCTTATGTCACTACCACAATGTTTTGAGTACTGTAGTTTTGTAGTAAGTTTTGAAATCAGGAAATGTGAATCCTTGAATATTTTTTTTTATTTCTGAGACTGCTTTGGTTATTCAAGATCCTTTATATTTCCACATGAATTTTAAAATCAGCTTGTCCATTTCTGAAAAAGAAAAAAAGAAAAGACTGTTGGAATTTTTATAGAAGTGGCATTGAATGTATAGATCAATTTGGAGATTTTTACAGTCTTAATAATATTTACTTTCCAATCCATGAACATGGGGTGTCTTTCCATTTATGTCGGTCTTCTTTAATTTCTTTAAGCAAAGTTTTGTAGTTTTCAGTGTACAAGTCCTAAACTTCTTGGTTAAATTTATTCCTATATATTTAATTCCTTTTGATGCTATTGTAGGTGGAATTATTTTCTTAATTTCCTCTTTGATCTGTTCATTGCTAGTGTTGAAAAATACAACTGCTTTTTTATATTGAGCTTATGTTCTATAACTTTGCTGAATTCATTAGCTCTAGTAAGTTTTTTACAAATTAATGGTTTTATATAGATAGAATTATTTTATCTGCAAATAGAAATAGTTTTGTTTTTTGTTTTACTTCTTCTTTTCTTGCATAGATGCCTTTTTCTTTCTTTCTTTTTTTTTTTCTTACCTAATTGCCCTCACTAGAACTTACAGTATCATGTTAAATAGAAGAGGTACGAGTGGAGATCCTTTTCTTGTTCCTGATCTTAGGGGGAAGGCTTTCACTATCTCAACATTAGGTATGATCTTATCTGTGTTTTTGTTGTTGTTGTTGTTGTTGTTTTTTAATGCTCCTTCAGGTTGAGGAAATTTCTCTTCTATTCCTAGTGTGTTGAGTGGTTTGTTTTGTTTTCTTTTTGGTCACGAAAGGTTGTTGGATTTTGTCATAGGCTTTTTTGCATCTATTGAGTTGATCATGTGGTTTTTCACTTTGTTCTATTAATATGGTGTATTACATGCATTGAGTTTCAAATGTTGAATCAAGCATGTATTCCTAAAATAAATCCCACTTAATTATCATGTATAATGCATGTAAATGCTGTTGGATTTGATTTTCTATATTTTGTTGATGATTATTGCATTTATATTCATAAGAGGTATTGGTCTATAGTTTTTTTGTGATTTATTTTTTTGGCTTTGGTATCAGGGTATAATCATCTCATAGGATGAGATAGGGAGTATTCTTTTCTATTTTGTGGAAGAGCTGGAGATAGATTGGTGTTAATTTTTCTTTAAACATTTGGTAGAATTCACCAGTGAAGCCATCTGGTGCTGGACTTTTATATTAGAAATTTTTTGATTATTGACATAAATCTTTTAATTTGACATAGGTACATTCAGATTTTCTATTTCTTCTTCAATCAGTTTTGGTAGTCTGTGTGTTTCTAGGAATTTGTCTATTTCATCTAAGTTGTCTAATGTGTTGGCATGCAATTGTTTATAGTATACTCTTATAATCCTTTTTTGTTTGTATAAAGTCCATAGCAATGGCCCTACTTTCATTCTTGATTTTAGTAATTATAATCTTCTCTTTTTTTTTAATGTGGTCTATCCAGATAAAGGTTTGTCAATTTTACTGATCTTTTCAGAGAACCAGCTTTTGGTTTTGTTGATTTTTCTCTTTTGTTTTCTCTTCTCTATTCTTTATCACTGTTCTAATCTTTATTATTTTCATCTTTCTTTGGGTTTACTTTGCTCTGTTTCTAGTTCCTTAAGGTAGAAGATTATGTTACTGATTTGAGATCTTCTTTTTTAATGTGAGCATTTACAGCTATAAATTTCCCCTTTAACAATGCTTTTGATGCAGGCTGGCTAGGTCTGAGGACCCAGAGAGGCATCTTACAGGACCAGCCAAGAGGGTCGTTGGCTTAAGCAGGCTGGAAATCAAACATGAGCCAGAGAATGTGGAAACAGAGTTTATTGAATAGTCTAAGTAGAATGTAGAGAATAGCAGACAAAGTCTCTGGGAGGCTCGGAAAGGAAACCAGAATGAGTCTCATTGTCATTTAGGGCTAGGGGTTTATGTCCGGAAGGGGTCTAGGGTGTGTGTTCCTTCAGGAATCCAGAGTAGGGTCCAATCAAAGATGAGTGTCAGGTGAACAATAGGTGTTATTCCATAAATTACTGAAGGTAGGAAGTATTGATGCTAGCCACAACTGATGTTTGCTTGAAGCTAATGTCCTGGAACATGTTGGGGATCTGGCTCTTCTTCTGGTGTTATCAGGTGTTTGGGGCCTAGGACAAAACTCAGAGAATGATTCACTTTCTTTCTTTCCCCTTGAAGTGGGAGCATAGCTTCTTTGGCTCATTCACAAGCAAACTGTGGAACATGAGTAAATGGGTCCTGACAGGAAAATCAGCGGAGATGGAGCCTTTCTAAAATGGAAACGCTTTGGGTGCCTGGGTGGCTCAGTTGGTTGAGCGACTGCCTTCGGCTCAGGTCATGATCCTGGAGTCCCTGGATCGAGTCCCGCATCGGGCTCCCTGCTCAGCGGGGAGCCTGCTTCTCCCTCTGACCCTCCCCCCTCTCATGTGCTCTCTCTCTCTCTCTCATTCTCTCTGTCTTAAATAAATAAAAAATAAAATCTTTAAAAAATAAAAATAAAAAAAAATAAAATGGAAACGCTTCACCTTCCCTAGTTCACTTTCACTGTATATCATGTTTTCATATGTTGTACTTTCATTTCCTTTTGTTTCAAAGTATTTTCTATTTTTTCTTGTGATTTCTTTTTTGACTTATTGGTTATTTAGAAGTGTGTTATCTAATTTTCACATATTTGTGAATTTTTCAAATTTCTTTCTGCTGTTGACTTCGAATTTCATTCCAGTGTGGTCAGAAAATACACTTTGATTTCAGTTTTTCAAGCTCAGATATACAACATTTCTGTTACCGGAGATTTTCTTGAATAGCACTGCTCTAACATAGTGCTTTTTAAAATGTGTTTCACTGGGGCGCCTGGGTGGCTCAGTTGTTAAGCATCTGCCTTCAGCTCAGGTCCTGCATCAGGCTCCCTGCTTTGCGGGAAGCCTGCGTCTCCCTCTCCCACTCTCCCTGCTTGTGTTCCCTCTCTTGCTGGGTCTCTCTCTGTCAAATAAATTAAATCTTCAAATAAATAAATAGTTAAATAAATAAAATGTGTTTCATGAACCAGTACTGATCCTCAAACTGTCACTGTTTTGTGACAAAAGTATAAAAGTTGAAAATGTTTAGAAACTTTAATAGCTGCCACATCAAGTACATAACTAGTTACCTAGCAATTCATTTTTATTATATTTTACATGAGTATTGATCTGTAACAGATTGGAAATTTTAACAAATACAGTGGGTTGTTCACAGTGGATAGTTAAGTTTCCATAGTGTAGTGGTTATCACATTCGCCTGACACAATGGATAGTTTGAGGAGCACTACTCTAAGGTGGGCTTACACAGAATTGCAGAATCACAGTCTATGCATATGTTCAGCTTTACAAGATCAGTTCATTCTATTTTCCATAATCATTGTATCAGTTTATTCTACCACCAGCGTATGAGAATTTCCATTGCTCTGCTGTTTCTGTGACAGAGAATTTCCTCCCCTGACCCCCCTTTTTTTAAAGTTTTGCCTCCTGGTAGGTGTGAAGTGGCATCTTATAGTTTTAATTTGCATTTCTTAAATTACTAATGAGGTTAAGTATATTTTCATATGTATATGGTACATTTGTGATTCCATTTTCACATTTTAGGAATTCTTTATATGTCTGGATACTAATTTTCTATGCATGTAGCAAATATCTTCTCCCATTTTGTGTTTTGTTTTTATGGTGCTTCGATGAAAAGTTCTTTTTTTGTTTTGTGTTTTAATAAATTTTCCTGTAACATTTTTTTAAGTTTTTTTTTATTCTTATGTTAATCCCCATACATTACATCATTAGTTTTAGATGAAGTGTTCCATGATTCATTGTTTGTGCATAACACCCAGTGCTCCATGCAGAATGTGCCCTCCTCAATACCCATCACCAGGCTAACCCATCCTCCCACCCCCCTCCCCTCTAGAACCCTCAGTTTGTTTTTCAGAGTCCATCGTCTCTCATGGTTCATCTACCCCTCCGATTTCCCCCGCTTCATTCTTCCCCTCCCGCTACCTTCTTCTTCTTTTTTTTTTTTCTTAACATATATTGCATTATTTGTTTCAGAGGTACAGATCTGAGATTCAACACTCTTGCACAATTCACAGCGCTTACCAGAGCACATACCCTCCCCACATTTTTTTAAGTTTTAAACTATTGTCTTCTACATTCTTTTTATACCTAACTGCACCTGAATTTGATTTCTGTGTAGACTTTGAGATAAGTATCTAATTTTATTATTTCCTTCAGTGGTTAAGTGTACCAGCATTGTTTATTGAATGGATTCTCCTTTACCATTAATTTTCAATGCTCCATTGGTTTTAAATTGTGTTTTAGTATATGTATGGGTCAGCTTCTGTACTCACTATTGGTGTTCATTGGTCAGTTTGTCTAACCCTTACCTTAATTGTTACACGTTTAAAATAAATCTTGGTAGCTGATAGCGTAAGTCTTGTCACATAGTGCTTCCATGGAAATTTGATCAGTATGTCACAGTCTATAAGAAACCTCATGTGGATTTTTATTAGAATTGATGTCATCATTATAACAAGTCTTTAAGTCTAGGACTATAGGATGCTTCTTATATTTTACTCTTTAATGTTTCACAAAGTTTTGAGATTTTCCCAATAAATTTTTTTGTATAGTTTTGGTACTTTAAAATACATTGTATCTTATTTTTATACAGAAATGCAGTTCTCTTGTATATTTGTTATTTATCCAGGAATCTTACAAAGCACTCTTTTTCATTCTAATAATTTATTTGTACAGTCTCAGAATATTTTTAAAATAGATAATCTTTCTCAGCAAATAGTAAAATTTTGTTTGCTCCTTTCAAAGGCTTATACCCATTATTTCTCCTCTTTGCTTTTATATGGGGACTAGAATGTCCAGTGCTGATGATAATGGACATCCTTGTAATGTTGCTTGTTTTAAAAAAGTGCTTTCCACATGTCACCTTTTAAGTATGACTTTTTTTGTGGATGGGTTTTAAATTTTTAAAGTCCTTTTCTGTTACTAGTATTAAAAGTTTTTATCATACACAAATACTGAGTCATACTAAATGCATTATTGAGTTGTTTAAATGATTTTTCTTCTTTAATCTGTTAATGTTAAATTACATTTAAGTGATTTTCTAAATTAAACTGACTTGGCATTCCTGTTATAAACCAACTTAAGTCATTTTGTAACACCTTTCTTTTACATTGCTGGATTAGATTTTAAAATGTTTAGTTTGGGTGTTTCGCATCTTTGTTCAGGAAGCAAGACTGCTCTGTATTTGTCCTTGTTTTTGATTAGTTGATATTTACTCTTTTTTTTTCATTCTCTGGAAGTGTTTTTTTAAGATTAGAATTTTATTTAAATGCATTCTGAAAAATGCCCGTAACCCATTAGAGCTATTGTTTTTGTGTGTATGTGAGAGGTGTTAAACTTTAGATATAATTACTTTAGTGGTTAAAGAATATTTAGTCTAGTTTATTCTTTAGATAATGTTAGAGTTTTCTAGGAATTCATCTATGTTTTCTTGTTTATAGGCATAAAGGTGTTCCTAATCTCTTATCTGTTTAGTATATGCATTATTTGTTATATTCCACTTTTCATATATGACATTTTTTATTTATGTTTCTTTGCTGTATATGATTACCCCTGTAATGGCATTATCAATTTTGTTCATCTTCTTGAAGAACTAGCTTTTGGTACTACTGATACTATTGTGTGCTTATTTTCTATTTAATTTATTTCTATAACTATCTTTTATTATTTTTTCTTCTACTTTTTAATTACTTTATTCATTACATATTCTGCTGACTTTTTTATTTTAGATGCTTTTTCCTTAATTTTCAGGCTTTTATCTTTTTTAATATAAGCATTTTACACCATTAAATATCCAGTAGATACTGCTTTAACTGTATCTCACAAATTTTGAAATGTAGGATTTTGTTACTCTTTTCTTATAAATATATTTTGATTTCTATTGTGATTTCTTCAGTGACTTCTTTGTTCTTTAAAAGTGTTTTGTCTTGTTTGCCTCAAGTGTTTAAGAATATCTTTTTTTGTTAGTGATCTCTATATTTTAAAGGCATGTGGTCATGGGATGTGAACAATATGAAGACCTTGTTACTTAGTAAAAAGATCGTGATTCTTAGAATCCCATACTGTACTACTGGGATTGATTTTTTGGAATTTTAAATCCAATCTGTAAAAAAAAAAAAAAAGTACATCCAGTGTGCTTTAGGGTTTGTAATTTAGTCAAAATGCATTTGTTGTACTATCATTACTTGGGTTCCTCTCCTAGAATCTTAGATCCTAGATATTAGCAGCAGCATGAAGGGAATGACCACAAAATTATTCCCATGCTTTAAAAAAATTGGATTCTAAAAACTATATTGACTTGTGCTGTTGTTTTATTTTTTAATTGTTTTGTTTTATTTTCTGGACCCTGAAATAAGCACTAGTGTAAATGTGGTTCAAATTTATTGATTAGAAAGAACAGACATTAAAATCTTCAATGTTACTCATAGTTCATTCCCAGAGACATTATATCAATGATGACATTTTTCACCCTCTACTTTAAATACTTTAAACTCCACAATGAATATTGTTCTTAGAGTGCTGTTTTAAGGGAGGGAATAACTCTCATCTCCCTACCTTTTACCTCAGAGTTTGAGTCAGCATTTCTTTCCTTTTCTTCCCCCTACTGCTGTCTTATAATATATATATCATTTATGCATCATTTATTTATCATTTAACAGTATCATGAACCATTTTCCCTGAACTATTTCTTGGATGCTCACAGATACCCTACAAATTAGGTAGTGTCTGTATATTCCAGATAATGAAACCGGACTGAAATACTAAAATTAATTGTCAATGTCCCTTAGCCAGTAAGTGGGAAAAGCCAGAATTCAAACCCATCTACCCCCAATATTGTCAACTTTTATGTTTGTATAAGTTTTATTCTGTAGATCTTTTGTAATGTGTGATTTTATTAAGAAACAACTCTAAATTATGAATGGCTTAACATGTTCCAATATATGAATATTTATTTTGACTTTCTAGATTGCTTTTATTTGCATTGCAAATGCCTTAAAAAAAAGTTTTCAGAGGCTCTTACTTGTTTACTACTAAATATTCTCCACTGTCATTTATCTTTAGTTTCATTACTTCATTAAAAAAAATGAGCAAAGTGTAAGCACAAAATTTGATTTTGTCTCCCTACATACTTTTCCACTTACCTCTAACATCTGTATATGATAGACACAGTGCCTGAAGTTTTCCTCAGGTAGGTTTCATTACTTCTGTCTGACTTTAAAAGTTTTGTTCAAAGAATATCTGTTAGACAAAAAGTATGACTGAGTTATTAGCTTAAAAAACTTCCCGCCAGAACACTTTTTTTTTTTGGTACATTAAATATGGCATTGCAGAAGAACATAGTAGCCTTATGTGAGCTTGGTCAGAACTTCTGGCTATTTCAATATTTAAATTAAGTCATTGGAACACAATGGAAGTGTTTTATAGAGTGTATTGGATGGATGGGTAGATGGATGGATGGATGGATAAGTGAGTAAATAGAGAAACATTTGCATGTAAGTTTTTGTAGTATCTAGTCTCCTGTATGTGTACATTTGTGATGTTGCTAATGTTATAGACACAACAGAAGGAAGACTTATGCATGAAGATCCCTGGCAAGAACTTACAAATCCCTGATGGTGGTATTATTTGCTTGTATAAAAAGTTATGTATCTATTTCTGTAGTTTGCATATTTGCATCTTAGAATCATTTATAACTACATATTTAACTGAAGAGTTGTCAATGCCTTTTTTATTATGAAATGTTTGTACGTGAATGAAAGCTGGTTCTGACACTGAAGAAAAGTATAATTTATTATTTGCCTTCTATATTTACAATAAGCTACAGCATTTACACATTAGTAACGGAATACCCAGTAAGCAACTTTTTTACTCTATTGGCATCACCGTGGCTTTTTTTCTTTCCAGCTTCATTGAGGTATAATTGAAAATAAAGTTTAAAGTGTATGATGTGATGATTTGATATACATATACAATGTGATAGGATTTCTTCCATTGAGTTAACTAACTTACCCATCACCTCATATATTTGTCTTTTTGGTGACAACATTTAAGTTCTACTCTCTTAGCAAGCTTCTGTTATTTAATACTTTGTTATCAACTGTAGTCATTATGCTATACATTAGAGCTATCAGCATACTATTAGGTTTGGATGAAGGAGTTTGACTTGATACTAGTAGAAACGTAATTAATATTAAGTGAGCTATGCAAATATACTAATATAATTAAAATGTTTAATAGTCTGAATTTAAATAAATTTAAAATTACTTTTCAATTGGGGCGCCTGGGTGGCTCAGTTGGTTAAGCGACTGCCTTCGGCTCAGGTCATGATCCTGGAGTCCCGGGATCGAGTCCCACATCGGTCTCCCTGCTCGGCAGGGGGGTCTGCTTCCCCCTCTGCCCTCTTCCCTCTCATGCTCTCTGTCTCTCATTCTCTCTCTCTCTCAAATAAATAAATAAAAATCTTAAAAAAAAATTACTTTTCAATTAAAAAAATAATTAAAGGAAATTCTTCTAATTCCTTAAAGGATTTCTCTAGCACAAGGCCAGAAGGAATCTTGCTTCTTGGTGATTGGTGAGATGCTTTAAGGTATTTGGAGGCCTCAAATGCATGGAGCCATGCCTTAAAATGTCCACTTTATAAATCTTTTAATTATATGGTTTATACGAAACCAATTTTTGTCATTCATTCTTGTGGTACTTTGTAAATTTCCACATTATGTTTTCTTTCTACAGTAGTGAGGGTTAATTGAACTAGTCTGTTTTTATGTTGCATATACTTATAAACTGATTATTCTAGGGCCTAAATAAGGTATGGACTGCTCTCAGATATTCCAAAATTCATTGAAAATGTTTAAGTTCAAAATATTTATTTTAGAAGCAGCTGGCTGGCTCAGTCGGTTAAGCAGCTGCCTTCGGGTCAGCTAATGATCTATGGGTCCTGGGATAGAGCCCTGTGATGGGCTCCACGCTCAGCGTGTTTCTCCCTCTGCCCCTCCCCCCTGCTCATGCTCACTCACTCTCTCTCTCTCAAATAAATAAATAAAATCTTTTTTAAAAATATGTTTATTTTGTCGTTAGTATCCTTAATAATGCCTAGAAATTTGTTAGCGTGTTGAATAGAAGACTTCACAGAAGAAATAGAAAAATGTACTTCCAGGTTTCTTTTTCTTATGACTGATAGTACATGATTATTTGTTCAATAAATATATTTTTGTCATTTCTCCCTTAATGACATAACCTCCCTAAACTCAGTCAAATCATATGTACCATTTTTTGCCTCCTTTCATATACTTTGGTATGATTCTGCTATTGCTTATCCTGTTACTTTGGTATTTTACTATTTGTTCATTATTTAACCAAAGAGGCTCTGCATATTTCCAAGATTATAAAAAGGTTAGACAGGACTAGTTTCTGATGCTGATATTCTTTAACCCTCCCTTTTTATTCATTGTATTTTACATATTTTCTTCTCCATTGCAAAAAAGTTTCCAAATCTCAATTTTGAAATAGTTGACTCAATTTTTGAAATAGTTTTTGAGGTTTGATTTTGTCAAGATTTTTAAAAATTAAAATAATATAAATAATTTATACTAATTTTCCAATTTTTAGACATATTTGCAATCCCTTAGAATTTTTATTTAGAATATTACTCTTTTACAAAATGCTCTTCCCTATATCATAAATAATTCTGCTTGCCTACTGGAGATGTAGATCTGCCTGATCTGTAATTATAAGATTATTGTAATTATAAGTAGCTAGTAATAGTATTTAAATGATCAATGGCACAGTGGCAAATTTGTTTTTTCTTTTTATGTTTCCCTTTCTGTTTTTAAGGGTACTTCATGCTCACTCTGGTAAATCTAGGAAGTACATACAGTTAGAAAGAACTGTTAAGACTTTAGCATGTTTCTTTTCTTTTTTGTACCCATTTCCCTTTCATAATTGAGATCATATTGTGCATCTAGTACTTCTTACCCAAAGAATGGGGAAATCTACCCCCACATAAATATATTTCATGTTATTCAGAACTTTTAAATGTAGTATTTCTTATGTGTACATAATAATTTACTTAGCCATTTCCTTAATGTTAGACCTTATATTGTTTCTAATATTTCATTATTATTCCATAGGAGTAAATGCTTTATTGCATAAAACTGTCAACATCTCAATGTCCGAAGACTAAGATTCTTGAAAATGAAATTTCTGAGTCAAAGTCTATGAAAAACTGTAAAGCTGTTGACTCATGTTGTCAATTTACTTCTTAAGAACGATGAAACTGATATATATATCCCATCTGGTAATATATCAGAATGGCTTACTGTACAATTGAGAGCTTTGGATTTTCTCCCCTTAAGATCTTCAATTTTTGTTTATTGGTTCTCAGGATGTTAAGTATTTTTTCAATGTTCTTTACCATTGGTACTTCATTTTGTTTTAATAACATATTTATTCATGAAATCCACTTTGTTCTTTTCATTTATTCTATTGAGGCCTTAATTTTTTAATTTATGAATCTGGAAGAGTGTATTATATAGTATGTATATTAACATTTTGTCATGTTGGCTGAAAATATTTTCCTAGTTTGTTTGTACGGCTGATCCTTGAACATATGGAGATATGAAGGGTGCCAGTCCTCCACATAGTCGAAAATCTGCATATAACTTTTGACTCCCCAAAAGCTTAACTACTAATAGCGTACTATTTACCAGAGCCTTACCAATAACATAAACAGTTGATAAACACATATTTTGTATATGTATTACATACAGTATTATTATAATAAGGTAAGCTAGAGAAAAGAAAATGTTAAGAAAATCGTAAGGAAAATACATTAACAGTACTGTACTTTTAAAACTGTATATGAGTGGACTTGTGCAGTTCAAACCCATGTTCAAGGGTCAATATATGTTAGATTGAAATCAGAATTACCATAAAATTGTTCTACAAATTCTCTTTCTTTTGGCAGTCTTAACCTTGAGATGGATAGATTTAATTTTATATATATCATTTTAGCTTTTTTTTGGAGAGGGGAAATTTGCAAAATGCTAAAATTTGACATTATTTCCTATAATCTTAATTTGTAAAAAGTAAATTACATGGTTCCTGCTCTTAAAGCATTTATAGTCTTTATTCAAAATGTACGTACTTTTATTTTTTATCATTTCTCTTTTATTTTTATTTATTTTTTTATTATTATGTTATGTTAATCACCATACATTACATCATTAGTTTTTGATGTACTGTTCCATGATTCATTGTTTGCATATAACACCCACTGCTCCATGCAGTACGTCCCCTCTTTAATACCCATCACCAGGCTAACCCATCCTCCCATCCCGCTCCCCTCCTGAGCCCTCAGTTTGTTTTTCAGAGTCCATAGTCTCTCATGGTTCGTCTCCCCCTCCGATTTCCCCCCTTCATTCTTCCCCTCCTGCTATCTTCTTTTTTTTTTTAACATATAATGTATTATTTGTTTCAGAGGTGCAGATCTGAGATTCAACAGTCTTACACAATTCACAGCGCTCACCATAGCACATACCCTCCCCAATGTCTATCACCCAGCCACCCCATCCCTCCCACCCCCACCACTCCAGCAACCCTCAGTTTGTTTCCTGAGATTAAGAATTCCTCATATCAGTGAGGTCATATGATACATGTCTTTCTCTGATTGACTTATTTCACTCACCATAATACCCTCCAGTTCCATCCACGTCGTTGCAAATGGCAAGATTTCATTCCTTTTGATGGCTGCATAATATTCCAGTGTGTGTGTGTGTGTGTGTGTGTGTGTGTGTGTGTGTGTGTGTATACCACATCTTCTTTATCCATTCATCTGTCGATGGACATCTTGGCTCTTTCTGCAGCTTGGCTATTGTGGACATTGCTGCTATAAACATCGGGGTGCACGTACCCCTTCGGATCCCTACATTTGTATCTTTGGGGTAAATACCCAGTAGTGCAATTGCTGGATTGTGTGATAGCTCTATTTTACACTATTCAGAGCTTACATGAACCATAGAAAAGTGTGAGATCCTCAACATGTTTTCAAAATGTATATAACTTTATTTGTTGTATTTAGTAATTTAAACATTTAACACTTAACTGTCTCTATTAGCTCAGAGTAATATATAAACCTTTGCTAAAGTCTTTTTGTTTTAATTTCATGTATATAATGTGTTGTTTTACAGATGTGTGATTACTATTCCAGGCAAAGAAATCTAGTTTCAGCTTTGGTTTAAGAGTTTTTAATAATTAATGGTATTCAAATTATAAAATCATTCCAGTTTTAACTATGTTGTTATGATTTTTTAATGTCATTTTTCCTTCCGCTACTGATATACTCTGACAAGGATTTTTCAAATATTACTATTATATATACAACTCTAAAAGGGAAAAAATTATTGTAGACTCTTCTAGAAAATTTCTTATATATATATATATATATATATGGGGGGGCAGGTATGAAATCAGTTTATTATCTCTTACATAGCTGTAAACTACCCCCCATTAACAAAATAAAGTACAAACAAAAGTTACACATTGTCTTGGAGAACACAAGAATTTCTCTGAATATATTCACAGGTTCCTTGGGACCTATGACCCAGTTTGAGAAGCAGTTCACTTAGCCTCTCTCTGTCTCAGTATTCTAATACAATTTTTTTAAAGATTTTATTTATTTATTTGACAGAGAGAGAGATAGTGAGAGAAGGAACACAATCAGGGAGCATGTGAGAGGGAGAAGCAGGCTTCCTGCCAAGCAGGGAGCCCGATGCAGGGCGATACAGGGCTCGATCCCAGGACCCTGGGATCATGACCTGAGCTGAAGGCAGATGCTTAACGACTGAGCCACCCAGGCGTCTTTCTAATACAATTTTTTTTTTAAATTATGTAGATTTTATATGCTTTTTTTTAAAGATTTTATTTATTTATTTGACAGAGAGAGATAGCGAGAGCAGGAACACAAGCAGGGGGAGTGGGAGAGGGAGAAGCAGGTTTCCCACCAAGCAGGGAGCCCGATGTGGGGCTCGATCCCAGGACCCTGGGATCATGACCTGAGCCGAAGGCAGATGCTTAACAACTGAGCCACCCAGGCACCCCTCTAATACAATTTTTGAAAATAATTATCTTGGTCACTAATAGGGAGAAAAACCACAACCATTTTTAAAGAAATTTGAGGTACATATTAATCTAAAAATTTAATGTAGGGATTGCAGATGGATTGAGTACCAGTGTTGCTTTCATTTGTTTAAAATTTGTTATTCAAGTGTTTTGAATTTGTGTTTTTCCTGAAATTTTAGAACCGTTATACATTACTTGTCTCACTTTAGTATAAATCTTGCCTTTAAAAAAATCCAGGTTTTAATTACCTGAGAAATAGTAAAATAAATTGCAGGGTTGGAAGTTGGAGATCCTTTGGATTTGTTCTAGATAGTATTACCCTAATGCACGACTCAACACACTTTTTCTGTAAGGCCCTTTCTGCTTTCTGCTTTATGAGCCAGATTCAACATTGCTTTTGTAGTGTGAAACCAGCCATTGATACTACGCAAATGAAGAGGCCATGCCTGTGTTCCAATACAACGTGTTTTGGGGTTTTTTGGTGTGTGTTTGTTTTACAAAAATAGATGATGTGCTTAATTTGCTGACTTCTGTGCTAATGTACATTTTGGATGATACTGCCTATGTGTAAACAAGGGCTCACTTATTTTTTTTTTAAGATTTTATTTATTTATTTGAGAGAGAGAATGAGAGAGAGAGCATGAGAGGGGTGAGGGTCAGAGGGAGAAGCAGACTCCCTGCCGAGCAGGGAGCCCGATGCGGGGCTCGATCCCGGGACTCCAGGATCATGACCCAAGCCGAAGGCAGTCGCTTAACCAACTGAGCCACCCAGGCACCCAGGGCTCACTTATTTTTAAAAATTGCAGATCTTGATAGGGGCCTCTCTAATGGCAGGTTTTGCCACCAGTACAGTTTGGACATCCTGAAAAACCCATGAATATACCAATTATAATATTGCTACTTTCTCATTTATCAGTATTTTAGACTTTTTACCCTCATCCCTATCCAGGTTATTACCTACATCCCTGCCCAGATTCCTGAGCCAGGGTATTAGTTATCTCATTCTTTCATGGGCATTAATCTTTCTGGTTTTAGCCCAGTATCCAGGTGCTGGTTGATTCCATAAGTGCTCTACTGTCAACAGGCTATATAGCCTTCTCCCACCATTGCCACCCTGATTGCTCAGACTGACTTGATAACTTATTTAGTACTAGTAAACTTCCTATTCTTGAGATCTGATGGGACTGCAGCCCCTTATGTGCAGGGAGAGAATCCTTATGCCTCTGGCTTTGCTTGTATATAGAGTAGATCTTGAGAAAACTTACTGCTGCTACCAATTGTCTTCAAATGTCATCACTACACAAAGATTCCTTTCATATTGCTCCTCCTACCAGATAAGATCATTTAGAAATTGGTGCTACCCTGGATCAAATCCCAGCAATTTTGCATAGGGCCCATCAAGTCTTCCGGCTGAACTCACCTTCCTTCTCTTACCTAATGACAAATCTATTAAAGGAGCTATAATTTTTAGGCAATACTGCAAATAATTAGAGGCTATTTATATTAACCAGTTTTTCCAATTTTCCATCCCTTCTTGCTTCCTTCTTCCTTTTTTCTTCCCCTCTTTCCTTTATTCCTTTGGTAATTGATGTTTGAAAAACAGAATACTTAAGATATTGACAGCAATTCATACTTATATGTAGCCCACTACTTTTATATTAAAGTATTTCTTTTTTTTAATTTTATTATGTTAATCACCATACATTACATCATTAGTTTTTGATGTACTGTTCCATGATTCATTGTTTGCATATGACATCCAGTGCTCCATTCAATACATGCCCTCTTTAATACCCATCACCAGGCTAACCCATCTCCTCACCCCCCTCCCCTCTAGAACCCTCTCTCAGAGTTCATAGTCTCTCATGGTTTGTCTCCCCCCCCATTTCCCCCCCTTCATTTTACCTTCCTACTATCTTCTTTTTTTTTTAACATCTAATGTATTATTTGTTTCAGAGGTACAGGTCTGTGATTCAACAGTCTTACACAATTCACAGCGCTCACCATAGTTATCTAGCCCCAAAACTTCCTTTTGGAAAGTGGTAATGCCTAAATCAGAAATACAGTAATATACCATATGTATTACATTATACACCATATATATATGTTATACCACATATATACCATATATATATACATTATATATACCATATATATTAATGTATTTCTGATAACCTACTTGAGAGCTGAAATTCTACCTTATGGTCGATCGCTTCCTGATACCTAAAATTATGGTTCATCTTGTCTTACTTTCTTCAGGCCCTAAAACCCAGTAGGCCTGTGAGTAGGCAGGTGAGATTCTTCACTGTTTTGGAGTCTAACCGAGGTAGAGTTGCATAGCCATCATCTGAGACAATAAATTTTAGGCATCACCACTTTCCAAAAGGAAGTTTTGGGGCTAGGTAACTCCCAACCTCATCCCCAATTTTTTTACATGTATAAGCCCCACCTGCTTGGAGCAGGAATAGGGGAAGGTTAAAACATCTTTGCTCTCTTCTGGAACATACACCAAGAAGGCCTAGAAGGCCTCTTTCCAGCCATATAGAACTCCATGATGAGGTTTTCCTATTTTTGGATAGCCTAGTATTTCCCAGCATTATTAAAGTAGGAGGGAGAATAAGGTGAAATGAGAATAGCTTTAAGATTAGAGGGAGCTGGAACCAGTAGGCTGTGTGGGCCAGATGTTCTAGCTATCAGCTGAGAAGGGCAAACCTATGAGTTTGTGAGGTGCTTCTGTGTTTTCCTAGCCTGTGAGCATTCTGTGTCCCATGGTTGAAACCAGACTGTTTCTGTAACAGTAACAATTCTGAAGTAGTATCATGATCATTTGAAATCATCATTCAACAAAAGATGTAGGAAAAACCAATCTCAGGAAAGGAAATTAATATAGGAATATCACAGTGTAATGTAATAAAATATGAATTTTTTCAAAGTTGAATGTGTTAAAGTTAATGACTGTTAGATAAACCAGAGATGACATCGAAGTGGGGAATGGGAATGTCATAAAATGTAAATAAGAGTTTTTGTGGATTTTTCAGTAGAAAACACTGTAAACTGAGCTTTGTGTGAGTTTTCTTTTTTCTTTAGAATTTATTTTTATTCTAATTTAATTTCACGTTTTTGTTTAAATTCTAGTTAGTTAACACACATGGTAAAATTGGGTTTTAGGTGTAGAATTTAGTGATTCATCACTTGCATATAACACCCACTGCTAATCTTGTGTGAGTTTTCTTAAAAGTAGGAAGATTGTCTATGTATGCTAATTGCCTGGAATATATACAAAGCAAAGCTAAAAATGTGAACTTAGCATTTAATTGATAAGTGATTGCTAAAACATATCAGTTATTTGTATGTTCCAAAATTAATCAGGCGCTATTGTTAAAACTTTGGGGGTGGGGAGGGGGCAAGAGACATGTGCAACATTATTTTCATTGGGTACATTTATAGACATTCGTCTTAAATGCCATGTGTTAATAGGCAAATATTTTATGTTCATCTCATGGTGAAGCCTCATCTCTCACTACCTCCTCACTTTAGTATTTAATATTTCCTTCAGCAAAACTAAGCTGTTTTTAGATCTACTACATATACTATATTTTTTCTCACCTCCAGACCTTTGCTGAAGCTATTCCTTCAATGAAGAATGCATTTCACTTATCTGTACTTGTTTCTTTCTTACTTAATATTTAAGATTTGGCTTAACCTGTGAGGCTTTCTTTTGTCCTTCAGTGACCTAATGGCATCATCCAATTTTGTAATTTTCTGTCATGCTAGATTTTTCTGGGAATACATAGAGAACAAAGATGGTGTTTCCAGCAGCTAGCACAATCATGGCACATAGAGATGCTTGATGAATATTTGTGGAGCTGAATGTACATTTAAGAATATTTGTACCTATTCTGGTTAATGCTAAGAAAACACTAGTTAACATTGATAGAAGTTTTGACTTCATAGTAACTATGTAAAATAGAATGCAAAAGATATACTGTCTGAATATTCATTAATTCAGTACAGTTATTGAGCACTTACTTTGAAGGAGGCACTATGATGGACATTATATGTCTAGGAGCTTTAAATGTATCAACATCAAAGAAGTATTTTGAACTCCCCATTAATTGTTACTCAGTAATTGTTAGGCATTTTTGTTGTATTTTATTTTCTTTACAGATTATCATTAGACATAGATGAAGATACAATCTTCAATAATTCAGTAAACATCTTATTTCATTTGCCAAGATATAAATAAATTTTCCTTAAGTTCCTGTACCTCTAAGACTTAAGAGATGAATCTGTATTTTGTAGAGTTATTCCAGATGACTTGTTACTTAAGTGAATATAGTTTAGGATCTCACTCTATCTGCTTTCCTACAAAATAAAAACATTGAATTTAGATTCTGTTTTTATTAAAACGCTAACTAGAATTAAAACAAATAGAAATAGATGGTGTTCAGGATTACAAAATAATTTCATTCACTTCTTTTCCCCTATCTTGCACTACTCCCTACTTCTAACTCTTCCCATCCCTATTCCCCTCATCCTCCAAAGCTGACTTTTAAAATTTCCTGGTAACTGAATGGTCATTCTTACTGTCATCTCTCACCAGTGCTACAAGAAAGTATCTAGCCCTATATGGCAAAGGTTTAACAAAAACATTTTCCCCTTAGGCATGAGAGTTTGACCTTCTGTTAAGTCTGTAGCTCTGTTTCCTTGGTTACATGATAAGGGCAGTATATCAGCTGTGTCAGTAGACAACATTATTTATGGTAAAAATGCCCCCTAATTGATAAACTACATTTGTACTATTACACTATAAATACTTGGCAGGAAGCCATATCTTTGGGTTTCCTTGAATGTGGTGACTCTTATAAATGTATGTGTCCTTTGGAGGAATCCTGGAAGCTATACCTATGAAGTTGTTACAAGAGATACTGACTACAGGTGGTGCAGGAGGCCTCTAAGTCAGTGTGACTTTCTCATCTGTTGGATGCGGGTCTCATCTTGTACCAAAGTTGTGATCTAGGAGGCCAGGAAAGGCTCCCAGATGGCTGTATGAACCACTGTGTGGATGCTGCAAGGACCCTGCAGAAGAAGAACAGCTGACTCTGCCCTGCTGGCAAGTGCTAGTGCTTATCCTGTAACATTCTGGATAGACTGGTGTTCAGAGTAGCCTATGGTTACCTGAGTCTGCATCTTCATTTGAACCTAAGATTTCTTAATGGCTACACTTTGTTTCCAGAATTGCACTAAGGAGAGATTGTACTGAAAGAAGAGAAGCAAAGATCTTGGGTTAGTTATTTCACAGTGATGCTGTCGGTTTGTGCTCATAGTAACCGTATCTTCCCGAATCTAAGAGTTCTTTCCACAGTAGATTATAGAATACTTACAACAAATAACTTCAGTTGGAGAAAGTCTGATGTAGTTGTACACTGCAATATTTGTTTATCAAGTATTCCTACTGATAGTGCATTGTTAGGTTCTTTTTTTGTTGTTTTTATACTTCAGGGACCATCTTAAGAGGTGAAGGATGATGGGTGATAATTGTAACTAATTAGCACTTTGTGTGTACCTTATTTCACTTTTCACTATATCATTGCTCTCTGTACCATATTGATAGATTCTTCATCTAATTTTACTAATAGGGTTATTCAGTTATTTTACTTAAAATTTGATCTTTGAAGTCATTTGTAAGATTTTCAGTCCTTGGTTATAATTTTAAGTGATGTGCTGTTACTAGTAGGTAAAGGAAAATATCACAAATTTTTAGAAATTGGAAAACACTAGACCAAAACCCAAATTTTCAGCTAATGCAGGATTCACTCATTTAATTTTTTTAATGGTATGGAAACTGTATGTTCTCTTTTGAACATTTGCCATGTCTGGATAAATAAGAGAAAAGTTTCAAAATGTATAATTCCATTGTTCAGAGATCTCTACTGGTGAGCATACACGTTTCTTGCTCCAAACCTTTTATATAGAGAGAGAAGAGGGAGAGAGGGAAGAAGGGAAGAATAAAGTGAGAGAGAGAAAGAGAGATGTATCTATTTCTATTTTAATGGGATTAAAATTGCATACTGTTAGCCTGTTTTCACTTGATACATCATGAATATATTTCCATGTCAATACATTTTCATCAACATAATTTTAAAATACAGAATAGAGTTCTAAATGGAAGAACCATAATTTACTTGACCAATCCACTATTGTTGGCATTTATGTTTTTTCCTTAGTGACAGGAATCTCTCTTAATAACTCACAGTAAATGATCATCCAACTAATGCTTTTTGCTGGATTTAGCATTTATATAAATGTCACCTTATAGTATGTTCCTGTGTTTAGCAGCTGTGTCGCAATGCTGGAAAATAAGGAGCTCCTGGGGAACTAGAGCAGTCAGTTCCCATTTATACAAAGTATTACTAAATGATTTTCCCTCTTTCAGTGCCTTCATTAATTAAATAATAAAAATACTGAATAAGATAAAAGGACAAAAGTATGTGACGCTTCCCTAAAGACCTCTCTCTACATTAACATAGCACTCTACTTTAGGGGTAAGATTATTAAGACAGTGGTGCTTCTATATGATGACATATGTAATATCCATTCTAGTAATTTGATATTGATAGTGCATTTGCTATATACTGTTTAATCCCAACAGCGCTATCTGAAAATAACGCTGGAATTGTTAGAACTTACATCATTAAGAGATGTCTTGGAAAAACTTCAACAAAAATTCCTCAGGCAAATGGTCATTCTTTTTTATCATGGTGGGACCAAGGTTCTTTGATGGAGAGAAATTGGTGGGATACAAGATATGAAAGTTTGAGGACCATATCTCCAGTTCACATTTCACCATTTTGTCCACAAGTATACTTTGGAAATTTTTTGCCCATTTCATTATTGAACTTCATGCCGTTCTGATACTACCTAACGAATTCTGGATTGTTATAATTATAGAAAAGCCTGGCAACTTCACTAGTATAAAAATTGGAAATACAGAAATAAATTAATCAAGATCTTAATACTATTTTCTTTATACAACAGGCTTTTAGAATATAAGTGTAAAACTAAACTCTAATATTACTATAAATTGATGATAATTCTGAGTAAGGTAGTAATTTAACAAATTAATAGACATACATGCTAAAATACTGAAAAGCGTTTTCATTTAAAGTCAAAATCAATAATATTAGCCTAGCATATTATGATTTTTCTCTCTCTGACAAACTCCAACTGTCTTACATATGTAAACATACATAGATATTTATTTATAATGTATATTTTCTCTGTGTGTGTATACATGTAGGTGTGGATTTATGTATTTGTGCATGTAAATATGTGAATAGTTAGCAGAGGACTGGTTTAGGGAGGCAGACATTGTGCTAAGTCCCTTTACATTTCCATTTAACCCCCCTAATAATCCAATGAAATAGGCACTGATCTTATCCCCTTTCTTTTGAGATAAGGAAACTGATATGTAGAGAGAAATACCTTGTCTAAGGTTACACAGTCATCAAATAATAGACCTTGGGACTCAAACTCAGGTCTCCCAGGGCTTTCTGGTATTGTAGCTAACATATACATATATGCTTAATATGTTCCTACCTGTTGGGGGAATCTATTCATCAAAGATGATCTGAGATATTTTCTCAGCATTGCCCATTTCTCTTCTGAGCCCTCTCAGGCTGGCCTGTGTTTTTAAAATGCCTTTTGTTTTAAACATTTTTAAAGAACAAAGTTTATTGTTTTTCTCCTAAAAATTTTGTATAGATGCTATGTTGGCTGTCTTTTTAGTTGAAAATGGAATAAAACATTAGCATAGTCTGAGTTTTGGAATCATTAAGTTTTAAAATAATGTACATGGTGAGTTCTAATACTAAATTTGAAAGATTATGAAGAAAATTTTAAAAGTTCATTGGACAGTGCATTTTTACAAAATGTCTCACCTGATCAGGTGTTCTTATCATCTGGAGTAAATCATAGTGAAGTGTACATGTCTGTACTCCATGTTTTAATCATTGTATGCCAATGTACATTCACCTAGAGAATTTATGCTAACTGGAAGATAGGTTCTACCTTACTTATACTCTCCAATATAATAGCATTTATTGTAGTAGATATAATGTCTTGAGACCTACTGAAAATTCTAATAACAAACACCTTTAAATAATGGGACTAGGTAAACATACATAGTTACCTGAACTTTGCATAGTGAAAATGAGTCATCATTTAGTTAAAAATAAGTTTACTAAATTATACCATCTGACACAATGTCATCCCTCAGGATAATATATTTTATATGGCATAGGAGATGAAATGAAGTGATAGATGGAGTAAATACTCCATCTAGTTTCTTTGCAAACCCATGGCCTGCATATATATTCAGATTTCTGTTTTACCAGAAATCAAACATTTAAAAGATGTATAGGCTAAAATTCAGACTTTAATCTTTATGGGTAAAATTTCTATTTTTTTTTAAAGATTTATTTATTTATTTATTTGAAAGAGAGAGTGCGAGCAGGGGAGGGGCAGAGGGAGAGGGAGAGAATCTCAAGCAGACTCCGGGCTGAGTGCGGAGTCCATCGCTGGGCTCAGTCTCACAACCGCGAGATCATGACCTCACCCGAAACCAAGAGTCAGATACTCAACCGACTGAGCCACCTAGGCACCCCTAAAAATTTTATTTTAGAAATTATCAACATGGTTTGCTCTGTATTAAAAAAAAAACAAAACAAAACTTTTCCAGGATCCTGGGTGGCTCAGTCAGTGTCCCACTCTTGATTTTGGCTCAGGTCATGATGTCAGGGTTTTGAGATTGACCCCACCTGAGACTCTGCTGGACATGGAGTCTGCTTAGGATTCTCTCCCTCTCTGCTCCCCCACCCCCCAAAAAAACCTTCTGAAGTGTGTGTGTGTGTGTGTGTGTGTGTTATACATCATAAAGAAAAATACTAGCTCTTTCTATTAAAATAAGTGATTTATTTAGGCTTAGCATTGTATTTTTCTGGAGACATAACCTATATACATACCAACCAAGGGTTTGATTGAGTGGTAAGTGGAATACTTTTAGATTTAACATACCACTTTAATTCTGTAGGGGGTACATGAATTAGTTGTTGTTTGAAAACTGAATAAAATGGCATTCAATTACTGCTGACAATAGATCATTACTTATCATGACAGGCTCTTGAATTATGAATGTATCAGATTTATTTATTACCTCAAAAGTTTTAACATTCCAAATTTTAATATCCCATGAAAGTTAGATCAGTTGGATCTGACTGGGGGTAGTATTTCCTTTCACAGTGGTAAATGTTTATGTACATTTTCTTTAAGCTTTCTAAACAACAGTGATTTGATTGAGATATACATATTTCTGTTTTGTTAATGTTCTGGGGTACACATTTGCAGCTCTAAAGTATATCCTTTTAACAAAAATGGCATAGGAGATGAAATGAAGTGATAAGTGGAGTAAATACTCCCTCTAGGTTTCTTTGCAAACCCAAGGCCTGAAGCCCCTCCCATAGAACTGGCCAAGAATCCTCACAAAGAAATATTTTAGTTTCTTAGTACCTGATGTAATCTAAATATCCTGCACTCCTCAGAAGTGTGAGATTCTCACAGTGATGATTTTTTGTTACTGTGTGACAACAAGATATATAAGATTAAGACCCCTATGGGGATGATGGAGTCGGTTTAGAAGAGAGAAAGGTCACCATTGTCTTAATTTTAGATTTACTGGGTTTGGGGGGCAGGTGGGTAAGGTATAGATAGGTTAGACTACCCATTAAACCTTGTATCTTGATGTACAAATAAAACTCTTGGGAGTTAAGGGGAGGGTACATTGCTAAAATTGGTGGATTTGAAGTTAATGTTAAAATTCAGTGTCCTAATTGTTTTTCATGAATCAAATTAAAACTGTGTAAATGACTTTGTTATCCCTCTTACTTCCTTGCTCTTACATTTAAAAACATTGCTTCAGTGGAAGCAACTTAAATGTCCATTAATAGGGGCGCCTGGGTGCCTCAGTCATTAAGCATCTGCCTTTGGCTCAGGTCATGATCCCAGAGTCCTGGATCGAGCCCCACATCAGGCTCCCTGCTCCGCGGGAAGCCTGCTTCTCCCTCTCCCATTCCCCCTGCGTGTGTTCCCTCTCTTGCTGTGTCTCTCTCTGTCAAATAAACAGATTTTTAAAAACAATGTCCATTAATAGAGGATAGTTTGAATATATATGGTACATTCGTATAATGGCATACTGTATAGCCATTTAAAATGACAGATGTAGACTAATATTACAATAACCAAGACATGGAAACAACTTAGGTGTCCATTGACAGATGAATTGATAAAGAAAATGTGATTATATGTATATATATATATAGTGTCTACATATATGCTAAAAAATATATAAATGTATATACACACACCAAGAAAAATGAAATATTATTCAGCTATTAAGAAGAAGAAAATTCTGCCATTTATGACAACATGGATGGACCCTGAGGGCATTATGCTAAGTGAAATAACTCAGACAAAGAAAGCCAAATGCTATATGATCTCACTTATATGTAGAATCCAAAAAAACACCCCAAACTCCTAGATACAGAGAACAGATTGATGATTGCCAGATGCAGGGGGTGGGGATGGGGCCGTGAAATGGTTGAAGGTGATCAAAAGGGACAAACTTATAAGGTACGTAAGTTCTGGGGATGTACTATACAGCATGATGACTATAGTTAATAATACTGTATTACATGTTCGCACATTGCTAAGAAAGTAGATCTTAAAAGTTCTGTGAGGTGATGGATGTTAACTAAACTTATTGTGGCAGTCACTTGCAGTGTATACATATATCAAATCATTGTAATTATTATTAATATGAAAATGACATTTAAAAATAAAAATTAGTAGTTATTGAGCATGTATACTTAATGTCTAGGTACTATTCTAAGCAATTAGCATGAGATATATCTCATCCTCAGAGCCCCATGAGATAGGTACTATTTTTATCATTATTTTAAAGATGATTTACCTTAGACAAAAATAATTTGCCGAAGATCACCTGGCTATTAAGAAGAAAAGCTAGGTAATGGATGGAGAAGTCTGATTCCAGAGCCAGTGCTGTTAACTATATTATATAGATCTTTGTTGCTAATATGGAAGTGTGCATTATTTATAAAGCAACAGGTAAAAATAACATACAAAATGTAGTGTTCTATTTGCATAAAATTGTTGACCCTGGTTATTTTTGGCTTATAAGATATCAGATAATTTTTTTCTTCTATTAATTTTTTTATGGTTAGTATTTATGATTTTTCTAATCAGAAAAAGTAAATAAAGCCTTGTGTTTTAGAAATAAATAAACCATTGCCCAATGTATCCTCTCTTCCATTTCCCCATTTGTGTTTCTTCCCTTCGCCATCAGTCTTGGTGCTTTAACTTCTGCAAAGCACTGCTTAGTCTGCTTAGTCTGCTTACCTTCAAGTCTGTCACTGTTACAAGGAACTTTTATTTTATTTTTTAAAGATTTTATTTATTTATTTGACAGAGAGAGACACAGTGAGAGAGGGAACGCAAGCAGGGGGAGAGGGAGAGGGAGAAGCAGGCCTCCCACTGAGCAGGGAGCCCGACGCGGGGCTCGATCCCAGGACCCTGGGATCGTGACCTGAGCCGAAGGCAGACGCTTAACTGCTGAGCCACCAGGCGCCCCAAGGAACTTTTATATTTGTAATTTGTGTGTATCTTATTTCTTTCCTCTTTCCTTACTCCTTATTGCTTCCTCTTTCCTTTGTAAAACTCTGTATAATTTAGCTTGGTGTTATTGGACTTCTAATAAATATTGAAGATGAGAAAAAAACACTAATGTGAACTTTCTGATTAAACAGATTTATAGGTATGCTATTTCCTTTCAAAAAGAGTAGTGGGTATAACTGGAAAATAATAAACCTCAAAGGAATAGAACTTTTTACGTGAGGACATGGCAGTAACAATTTGAAAATGATCATGAGTGATTAAGGAATGCTGACCTCCTACTTCCCCCAGACTCTATTACAGCATTATACGAGGGTATTGGGAGAATAAAGATTTCTTCCTTTAGAAAGGTCCACCAGAGAAAGGCGTCCTCTGGGTTTCTACTAAGGCAAGTAGGTCTCTAGAGGGAGCATTTTGTCAAGAAGATGAGGCATAGGGGATTGTAAATTGTTAATTAGTAATTATAGTAGCAGGAATAAAGGTACAATAGAAAAAGCATTATGGGAAGGAATTATTCAAAATGTGGTTCAAGGAAGAAGCTCAGAGTAGAATGAGGCCACTAAGGAAGACTACAGATGACTCTAGAAGAAGGGTTTATATTTCAGGGGGTAACCAAAGACGACAGGCTATAAGGCATACTGGGATAAACTAGATTTAGTCAGGTTTGTTTCTTTGGTTTTTTGTTGTTGTTTGTTTGTTTGGTAATGACAGTCAAAAATAAAAACTGATGTACTCTGTTAGAAATCAGAATGGGAGTCTAGAACCCTGCCCACTATACCTCTTTTCCTTGTCTGATATCTGTCCCATTGCACTTGATTCCTAAAGCACTAGACTAAGCTAAGAGAAATGGGAATAATTGTCCTGAAAGGGTTATAACATTTGCTATAGGACTTTTTTCATCTATAGATACTTTTATGTGTATATCTAAAAGACAACTCAATTTAAAAATAACCACCATACCATTACCACACTTTAAAAAATTGGACACAGTCCTAACTATCATTGTACATCAGTCCTCAGATTTTTTTCAATTGCATTATATATTTGGTATTTTTGTGATTTTTTCTTTTTTCTTTTTTGTAGCTGTTCATTTGAATCAAGGTCTAAATAAGATCCATACATTACAATTGTTTGAGGTATCTCTTAAGTGTTTCTGAATCTATAGATTTTCTCTCTCAGGATTAATAATTGATTAGACTTACTTTTATATGTACGATTTCTCTAATCATGGAAATTTTAGAAAGTAGGAATCTATATTGTAAGAATTAAATTTATAAGGAAGTACTTACTCAGGTTTTTATACAGTCCTCACATAAATGTCTTAACAGTGAAAATAAGTAGTTTGCAAGAAATCAGGAGCCACTAATAATTATCCAACTTATTTAATTGTAGATAATATCTATATAGTTGTTTTCTTAATTTGCCCTATTAAGTGTGTTCTTAGAATATAAATATTATCCTCATTATACTATCCTGGTTAGGAAAACAGGTCACAAAAATGAAATAATTGGTGATTATCCCAGATCACCCTTAGAAATTAGTTTGAAAATTCAGAGCACTTGATTTTTTTTAGCAGAGTGATAAAAAATGCTTTTGTTCTTCTGCTGTGTATTACAGACAGGTGTGAGTTTTAAAATAGGTTGCATGTAGCCTGAACATGAGAGTATGATTGGTAGTGTATCAGTCAGGATAGGCTATATTATGAGGTAGTGAGAAACAACCACAAAACCTCAGTGGTTTGAAACAATAGAGGTTTATTTGTTATTCTCCTTGCATGTCCATCATGGTCAGAGGTGTCTCTGCTCATAATAGTCACTTAGGGACCTTATGGAGCAGCCACCATTTAATCATTGCCGATCATCACACTGGAAAAAAAGGAAAAAAAAGAGAAAAAAAGAGTCCTGGAAGATCTCGCATCTACAATTAAATGTTCCAGCGCAGAAGTCACAAATCCAATCAGTACAGTACAGATACTTAACGCTATAAGTAATAATTTTGTTACTGGATTGCTAACAGATTTATTCATTTATTCACTCATTTATTTGTTCAATAATCAAGTATTTATTGAATGGCTGCTATGTGAAAGTCATGTAATAGACAGTAGAAATATTAAAGTGAATGAAATACATTCCATCTCTCCTCTCCAGAATCTCAGGGTCTAGTAAAGAGGCAAGTAATTCTATATAAGGGATCAGAGACTAGTGCCCACAGGCCAAATCTAGCCTGCAGCCTGTTTTTATATGGCCCTTAAACTAAAAATATTTTACGTTGTTAAAGGGTTGCAAAAGCAACCAAACGAAAAGAATACGCAACAGATACTGTAAGTGGCCCACACAGCCTAAAATATTTGCTATGTGAAACCCTTTACTGTAAAAAAAGTTGTCTGACATCTGTTCCATAACATCTGCATTTAAATTAGAAACTCCTCAAACTACTTGTTATCTAGCCCATTGTCAGATAAAACACACAATTATATTGTAAGCTCTGGATATCTCTTAACAGAGTGCCTTTTGTTTGATCTGATACTGCATTTCTTTTGCTCCCCCCTATTTATATTTTTACCTTAATTCCAGTGTAGTTAACATACAGGGCTATATTCAAGTGTACAATATAGTGATTCAAGAGTTCCATATATTACTCAGTGCTCATCAAGATAAGTGTACTTTTAATCCCCTTCACCTATTTTCACCCATCCCCCCACCCACCACCCCTCTAGTAACCATCAGTTTGTTCTCTTAACAGTCTGTTCTTTAGTTTGTCTCTTTTCTTTTTTTTACTTTCTTCATTTGTTTTATTTCTTAAATTTCACATATGAATGAAATCGTATGGTATTTGTCTTTCTCTGATTGATTTAGTTCACTTAGCTTTATACTCTCTAGCTTTATCCATGTTGTTGCAAATGACAAGATTTTGTTCTCTTTTATGACTGAATAATATTCCATGGTGTATATATACTACATCTTCTTTATCCATTTATTGATCTGTAGACACTAGGGCTGCTTCCATAATTTGGCTATTGCAAATAATGCTGCAATAAGCATATAAACGTAGGGGTGCTGCAGTAAACATAGGGGTGCATATAGGGGTGAGTTAGTGTTTTTGTATTTTGGGGGTAGATACCCAATAGTGCAATTACTGGATCACAGGGTAGTTCTATTTTTAATTTGTTGAGGAATCTCCATACTGTTTTCCATAGTGGCTGTACCAATTTGCATTCCCACCAACAGTGTAAGAGGGTTCCTTCTATACGTCCTTGCCAACACTTGTTATTTCTTGTGTTTTTAATTTTAGCCATTCTGACAAGTGTGAGGTGGTACCTTATTGTGGTTTTGATTTCCACTTCCCTGATACTGAGTGAAGTTGAGCATCTTTTCATGTGTCTGTGCCCATATGTATGTCTTCTTTGGGAAATGTCTGTTCATGTCTTCTGCCCATTTTTAAATTGGATTATTTGTTTTTGGGTGTTGAGTTGTGTAAGTTCTTTATATATTTTGGATACTAAACATTTATCAGATACGTCATTTGCAAATATCTTCTCCCATTCAGTAGTTTACCTTTTAGTTTTGTTGGTTGTTTCTTTCACTGTGCAGAAGCTATTTATATTGAAATAGTCCCAATAGTTTATTTTTCTTTTTGTTTCCCTTGCCTCAGGAGACATCTCTAGAAGGATATTGCGACGATCCATGTCAGAAATTACTGCTTGTGCTTTCTTCTAGGATTTTTATGGCTTCAGGTCTCACTTTTAGGTCTTTAATTGATTTCAAGTTTAATTTTGAATATGGTATAAGAAAGTGGTCCAGTTTCATTCTTTTGCATGTAACTGTCCAATTTGCCCAACTCCGTTTCTTGAAGAGACCGTCTTTTCCCCATTGCATATTCTTGCTTCCTTTGTCAAAGATTAATTGACCATGTAATTGTGGGTTTATTTCTGGGCTTCCTATTCTGTTCCATTTATGCCTGTACCATAATGTTTTGATAATTACAGCTATGTAATATAACTTGAAGTCTGGAATTGTGATACCTCCAGTTCTTTTTTTTCTTTTTCAAGATTATTTTGACTATTTGGGGTCTTTTTGGTTCCATACAAATTTTAGGATTATTCTAGTTCTGTGGAAAATCCTCTTGGTATTTTTTTTTAAAGATTTTATTTATTCATTTGAGAGAGAGAGAGAGAGCATGCACAAGCAGGGGGAGAGACAGAGGGAAAAGCAGACTCCCCACTGAGCTGGGAGCCCAACATGGGGCTCAGTCCCAAGACCTGGAGATCATGACCTGAGCTGAAAGCAGACACTTAACCATCTGAGCTACCCAGGCGCCCCTCCTCTTGGTATTTTGAAAAGGATTGCATTAAATCTGTAGATTCCTTTGGATAGTATAGACATTTTAACAATATTTGTTCTTCCAATCAATGAGCATGGAATGTCTTTCCATTTCTTTGTGTCATCTTCAATTTCTTTCATTAATGTTGTAATGTTTTCAGAGTACAGGTCTTTCACCTCTTTGGTTAAGATTATTCCTAGGTATTTTATTGTTTTTGCTGCAATTGTAGATGGGATTGTTTTCTTATCCTGCTGCTTCATTATAGTGTATAGAAATGGAACGGATTTCTGTACATTGATTTGTATCCTGCAACTTCACTGACTTCCTTTATCAGTTCTGGTAGTTTTTTGGTGGAGTCTTTACAGTTTTCTATATATAGTATCATGTCATCTGCAAATACTGAAAGTTTTACTTCTTCCTTATTAATTTGGATGCCTTTTATTTTTTTGTTTTCTGATTGCTGTGGCTAGGACTGCCAGTACTGTGTTGAATAAAAGTGATGAGAGTGGAATCCATGTCTTGTTCCTGACCTTAGGGGAAAAGCTCTCTGTTTTTCCCCACTTGAGGATGATGTTAGCTGTGAGTTTTTCATATATGGCCTTTATTATGTTGAGGTATGTTCCCTCTAAACCTACTTGTTGAGGGTTTTTTTTTTTTTTAATCATGAATGGAGGTTGTACTTTGTCAAATGTTTTTTCTGCATCTACTGAAATGATCATATGATTTTTATTCTTTTAGTGATGGGATGTATCATGTTGATTGTTTTGTAATATTGAACCACTCTTGCTGACCTGATATTACATTTCTATGGAAATATAAATCTTTTCCTGTGTTGTTTGAATGGTGATTTTTATTGGTATCTTGAGTGATCTTGTTACTGGGCTTTGGAGACATATAATGATGCATGGTTGACCACAAAATGGTCAGACTCCTAAAATGTGTATATGCAGATATTAAGCAATGATTTGTTAGGAACAGGAAGTAAAACAATCATGAATATCTCTGTGTCTTCAGAGAAATAAGATCTTAATTTTATGGACTTTAAAAATCAAAATCAGTAAATGGAAATACACATAAAAGTTGATTTTTAAAATTTTCTGTACTATGGACTGGACTACTGTATTACAGAATATAATTTTAGATATTTCTGAAACTGAATAAGAGGGTATGGTTCAGAGTATATAGAGTTCAAAGACTATATGTAGATTCCCTGCTATGAATGAGGCACCTGAGATACTAGGACAAGTGAGAATCACTCCAGATACTCAAGTTTGTAATGAAGGAAGAGGGTATTCTGATTCAGTTTGAGAGGAATAAGGTTGTATAAAAATAAATCTGGTTTATTCTAAAACAGTTTTGTAGGAGGAGCATCCACAATATGTAACTTTTATAACATGAGAGAAAAGATGCCTTAAGCTTATACTTGATACAGTGTTGTACTGACCATTAGAACTCAATTCCATTATATCCCCACTTTTTTTTTTCTTGCATTATACAGACTTTACCAGATTCCACACCAGTTTTAGGATCCACTTAAGGTATTCTGATATGTGGAATGTAGATTGTCAGTGCCACAAACACCTGTCTAACAACAGTCTATGGAACTCTAATCTTGGTCAAAGTCAGCTTCTTTCCTGTTGGGTTGTTTATAGGAATTTTTATAGATATGGGGAAAATCCTCCTTCAGAACTGGTGCTTCAGAGCTTGAACCCTTAAATGTTACTCTCAACTATTTTACAAGCACTGGAGATGATTTTTGAACAATGGGCAAGCATATTTTTCCAAGGGCATCCTGGGGTTCTTTCTAGTGTTATGACTGATTATGACTAGATGACAGATGTGGCTCAGATCTGTGGATTCAAGTAACTAATTAGATTCTGGGCTTGTATACTGAGTAGCCTGTAGTATCCACTGAGTGCTGTTTACTTATATGTCAGGTTGGCATAGTATTTTACCAGCTTTCTATTTATTTTAGGATGGGCAGATTAAATACACTGAATGCACTAGTGTTTACTACGGATTTTGTATGATCCATTTCTCATGGTTGTTGACTGCTGCTATATATAATTCTGAGATTATCATTTAAAATCACTTTTTCCTTATGTAGTCATTTTGTTGTTAATTTCCATAAGGTGAACTGCCCTACAGTTTATCCATTGCAAATGTATCATTATATAATAGGGTTATATGACTGACTTCCCTTTGTACTGTAGCTAAAAATAATCCAGTTTAAGTATGTATTATCCATTGATACTTCTTTTAACACACATTCTTTGACCCTTTCAGATCTCTGATTTCTACAAGTTTAGCTTTTTTGTTGGTAATTGTGAACTTCTTTTGGTCAATGCTAATAAAAAATATAATTTTCACATAACTGGATATCATAGCTATAATTTGGAATTAGCCAGTAATCCTGCCATTATTTTGGAAAATTTAATACCATAAAAGAATAAGTTAATCATTTTATCATCAAAATATTTTATTCATGGAAATGAGTGCTACATAGACTGAAGCAAATGACCCCATAGCTAACCTTCTTGGATATGTATATATAAAAATAATGTTTAATATTGTTAACTCATCTCTCTCATCTATTCTTGATGTATAGCTTTTCTGTCTTCATTTTGAGTGATCTACTGAAATATATTTCCAGGTTAACATCATTAAAGTTTTTAAAACAAAGTTGAAGTGATCATGTGTCTGAAGTTATTCATTACCACTTATGCCACTTCTAATTCATGAAATGCTGACTTGGAATCTCAGCAGAATTGTGAATGGTTTGGCTGTATCATCCAATCTCAAAACCACTGCCTTTGTATCACAAACATTTTGGGTATTGGGTTTGGCCTAGCCTCATTCAGCCTGTCTTAAATCAGAGATTTTCAGATGTTTTAGAGGGTAACAGTAGTGTTGGCAGTAATAACAGCTTCTCAGGAGATTGTTGGAGTTAGAGGAGCATAGTCAGTTTTGCTAGTGTAAACTAGAGAAAGTGAAGCTTCATAGACTTTTCTTGGTTAGTGAGTGAGTACAGAAAATACACCATCTTCTATGTGCCTGTAATTCTCAAGTCAGAGAGGCAGTCCCTCTCCATTCACTGCATCCCCATCTCAATTATAGTTATGACCACTCTCTACCCTATTAAAAACTTGTCTTTGCCTATTTTCCTTAGTGTCCAGATCCTGAAGGTAGTTAATTTAATTAGTCATGTTGTCATATTAATAAATACTACTTTATGTCTAGTGGATCTTTTAGAATTATTAAAATAAAGTCAAAATAGAAAAAAATATCGTTGCATAAAGGAAGTTTAGAGTCAAGGTAAAGGTGCAGTCTTCAGTCTGGAGGTATGGAATTAGGGGCGTGATTAATCTGTCCCTCAATTAGAGCAGACAGATATCATATGCAGGCATACCCTTTTTATTGTGCTGTGCTTTCTTGCACTTTACAGATACTGAGTTTTTTACAAATTAAAGTGTGGCAACCATGAGTTGAACAATTCTATTGGTGCTATTTTTCCAATAGCATTTTCTCACTTTTCTGTGTCTTTATCACTTTTTGGTAATTCTCGCAGTATTTCAACCTTTGTCATTGTATTTGTTATGGTAATCAGTGATTACAACTCACTGAAAGCTTGGATGATGGTTAGCATTTCTTAGCAATAAAGTGTTTTTTAATTAAGGTATGTACATTGCTTTTTAGACATAATGGATTGCACACTTAATAGACTACAATATAGTGTAAACATAATTTTTATATGCACTGAGAAACCAAAAAATTCATTTGACTCACCTTATTGAGATATTTGCTTTATTTCCTTGGTCTGCAACCAAACCTGTAATATCTCTGAGGTGGGTCTGTACTAAATTTATGAGTAAGTTGTGGTCCAGCTGAGGCATTTATATCATGTAATACAAGAGATTTATTGAAATCATAATTCTTCAGTAAAATCAGTGTATATGGAAATTCATTGTATTCTGTACTTAGTTTTAAAGACGTCTTATACAAATAACTTCAAAAAATGATCCAGGAATGTTGAGTCATGAGAGAAGCAGAGTATTTAATGTGGATAAATATTCTTTTCTTAAAAAGTGTGATTCTTTAGTTTTCTGAGCTTTCAAATTATATGTTTGGAACCTGATATTTCACTAGTTGCTAAATAACTTTATTATTGAAAAATGATCTCATTAATTTTCTCACTAACTTTATTCAATAGCAAACCTAAAGTAGAAATTGTGGTAATGTAAATGCAACATTTTGCCATATATAATAATGCTTTTTTAAAAAATGTGTAGCATCAGATTTTGAACCTAGCATTGTTTAAGCTTAAAATTTAGTATTGGGCCTCAATTTAAAGACTTAAAATAGACTTTTTAGTTTCATTCTTAAAGTTTTATATGGTCTGGAAGAATGATAAATATATATGCAGTTCTTTTGCTAATTTGTGGATCTACTAAGTTTAAAAGTAAGAAATTATGAAGTAATGAAAAATGTTTAAAATAAAACAAAAAATCAAAATTATATAATATGATTGCAACTATGTAGTTATACAACTATTTAAACATTAAAAATATTAGAAGAAAATGTATCAAAATGCTATATTAAGGTGCTAATATTAGGGCCTTCTTTTCTTCTAGATTCCAGTATTTCTGTAATATGCTTGTTACTTTTATGATGAGAAGAATAAATATGTTTTTATAAAATGCAATAAAGGAAGCTAAGATTAAATATAGAAAAGCATTTGCTGCTTCTAATTATGGCAGATGTTTCAAAGGCACTTATATTAACTATAAGGATAATTCATGTACCCGAAAGACTATACTTTCTTTAGAGTATATTTCAGCATAAGAAGCGGCTCACAATGTCAGAGTGCTAGGCAATTTTCAAAATTAATATCAAACAAGTTAATGTAAAAGGGGTTAAATAAATGTTAATTTATTTATTGTCTCCTTCAACCCCCCCCAACTCCTCCAAACACCTTGAATAAAAACTACAAGGGTGGAGTTCTTGTCTGTCATTTCAAATTGTTGTATCCCTAGCATTTAGAATAATTTCTGGGACATAGTAGGAGCTTAGTAAGTGTATGTTGAATGAGTAAATAAACAACAGATGAGAGAGATATGCAATTAACTCCTAATTAATTATGTACAGAAAGTTCCAGTGTAAATTACTTATGTTCCATTCCCTCACCATCTCACTTGGTTTAAGCTGTAAAACCAGAGGAATATGAAACCTCTGACAAGGATTAAAGATGTCTTGAACTCTAGAGTATAGAGCAACTTGGAGCCAAGCAAGATCAGCCTCAATAAGGAGATATATCGCCATCACTCATAGGAAAATATGTGGCTCTAAGGAGGAGTGAGGTACAGTAGGTAGGGCAGAGAAGTGATAGGTATATCCCATAATCCTAGTCTGCTTTCCATAAAAGGACCCTGTATTGCAGCACAGTCCAAGGTGGCCCCAATTCACGAGGCTTCCCAAAAGGTTCTGTGCATGCTTAGATGACCTGATGCAACCTACTCTTGGGTCTACCCCAGAATCATAACTTTAACCCTTTTGTTTCTTCTACATAGTGCCTATTGCAGTATAACTCATAGTTTTGTGGGCGAATTCCTGGTATCTTAGAACACTATATAAAATATCAGTAGCTGCTCATTTTGAATGTGATTGCATTAATTTAATTGGTAAATCATATAAACTTGCTCATGACCAGTATACTCATTATTTCCTTTCATTCACTTCAGCATGATTCTATTAAATGATTTTTAGACTCTTGAATCTTCCTGCTTTAATTTATTCTGTACCCTCATTCTTTTTGGTTGCTGTGTCCTTCCATCCTTTCCCTTTTGAGAAAATATTTCACACTTCATATGCAAAATCAGAGGCATTTCTCATGGATCCTTTAGACTCTGAGACCCTATAATTTCTTTCTTTAGCCCTAGACCTCTGTAGTCTTAAGTTAAAACTGCTCTGTCCAGATCTGTTTGAATGTTTATGTAATAGCATCTCTTACTTTGAGTTCTGAGTTTTCCAATTCTTGTCATTCAGTGTCTCCTGTGGTATTTTCCTTCTTCTAGAGCATATATCCATCTCTCTGTCATGCTTTTTTCAAGTCTATTCCTTTTGGTTCTGATGGATTCTTTAATCTCCGCAGGTCTCTGCCATTTGCCCAGGATCACCAGCATTTCCTTCTGGATTATTCTTCATCTCAGATGGTTATGTTTCTCATTATTTTTGGACCCTTTTATATCTTCTCTGAGGGACATTAACACATTCACTTATTTATTCAGTCATTCAACAGATATTTTTTGAGTCACTACTATGTACCTGAGCTGTTCTAGGTGTTAGGATAAATTGTAAACAAACATGGTCCAAACCCTTGTGGAATTTTCTATCCAGTTGAAGCATAAAACATTAATCTCACACATCTACAACTGTTACACTTCCATTACTGAATTTGCATGTGAAATCAGGGGAAGGAAGTTTTTATTACAAAACTATCTGTACATTTGCAACCCAAAAAGGAATATAATAATCTTACCTTTTTGCTGGTAGCTTTGGCACAATTTCAAGACCATTTGGCATGTTTCCAACAAAATGAGTCGGTTATCCTCTATAAAAATCTTGTTAATAATTAAAACCAATATTTATGAGGCATTGTGCTTCTTGCCCATTATTGGCATTGTTTCGTATGATCCTCATAACAAACATATGAGGAAACAAGCACAAAGAAGGTAAGTCACTTGCCCAAAGTTATTAAGATACTAAGTGAGAAAGTGAGATTTCAAATCCAAGTCTGTTTGTTCCCCAAACCTGAGCTCTGTTATCTCTCCTGTTTGCTGGTTTCCATCACTAGTGAAATTAATCAAAAGTCAAATGTGTAAAATTTGTGTTCCCCTTTTACTTATTACCCATCCAATATTTCTGCTCTATAAAATGTTAGGGAATCTTAGTTTCAAAAATCAAGAAATAACCATATGCACAAAGCCACTTTTGGGTTGGTTGGTTTTGTTTATGAAAGAGAGTATGACTTTTGGGATACTGGGAAATATTTACTATTAAGTGAAAATGTTTTTGTGAAAAGGTTCCATGTTAGTATATATGATTTTAAATCATAACTTCTGCTTAATTGAGAGTCAGCAAACATAACTTTGTTACAAATGAAATTTTTTAAAATGAGAAGATGAAAAAACACCATATATGATTTCCTCTGAACTATATTATGTATATTTTTCACTTTTTAGACATTTGCTTAACATATTTCATCCAAAAATAAGAAATAGAGCATCTTAATAAAGGCTGTATATTTCACCGTGCCCCTACTGAAATTTCAGGTTCCCTTTTTATCCATTGTTTGTATCATCTATAAAAAATATTTTTGTGTCCTTCACATTTTCACTACCAGGAGACTTTTCCTCCTAGATAAAGATTCTAGATAAAGATTGCTGCCCGCCCCCCCCACCCCCCCGCCAAAGGAAAACCTGGCATAGAAATACTATTATATAGGGACGCCTGGGTCAGTTGGTTAAGCGTCTGCCTTCGGTTCAGGTCATGATCCCAGGGTGCTGGGATCGAGTCCCACATGGGGCTCCTTGCTCAGCGGGGAGTCTGCTTCTCCCTCTGCCTGCCACTCACCCTGCTTGTACCCTCACTCTCTCTCTGTCTCTAGCAAATAAATAAAATCTTTAAAAAAATATATTATTATATAAATATTATATAAAGTCTCTTTTATTTTGCTTCTTTGCAATTTAATACTTAGTTTTATGTTTTAGAATATAGATTTATGTAGTACTTAAAAACATTGGACTAGAAATTAAACAAGATCTCTGCCATGCTTTACCATTAATACTGGACAAATTACTTAATTTTTTGCATGCTTTTGGTCTCATATGGGATGTCACCAACTCACTGCGACATGCCTATCTAGAAGCTTTACCTTTTATGTTTGGATTATAAAATTTACCCAGCTAGAATTTAATTCCAAGGATAAGAACATGTAATACAAAAATGTAATGTATTATAATAGCCATTGAAAAAATAAAACAATTTTGACACAGATCTAAGGTAATACCTACCCTTATTTTCTACCTTTTAAAATAGAGTTTAAACATATTTAGATATTTCAGTACAATGTTTGCTAACTTCCAAGTCATTTTTTCAGTATATATTTTTCATCATTGCTACATTGATCTTTCATTGGAAACTTGGGCCTATCGAAATCTTTGTCTCAGATGAAAAACAGATCTTTAATATCTTTAATAGATTCTGCTTTTCTTTTTAGGACCAAGTAATTAAATCTTTGATATGCAAATATATAATTTAAGATCAATTCAAGTTAATCCTATATTGGCTCATCTTTTTTAAAAAAAATTGTCTTCGCTTTAAAAAATACATCACCATGAATTCTTTGGAAGACAGCCATTATATAAATACAGGGTATCTTGTTACTATTTATAAAATATTTTTGCCATTTCTTTTAATGGTGGCTGATTTTTCTTCCTGGGGCTTTTTTCTCCCATTCTTAAGCAATCCACTCCCCTATCCCCTACCCCCATCCCCAACTAATATTTCCTTGTTGCCATCATTTTTCCTTATTTATTTGGTTGGAAATTGATACTGTTAGTGACAATGGGTTTTTAAAGAGTTGTATTAAATATTTTTTATTGTCTTTATATTTGTCCGTTACTTTTTTTTTTCTAATATAATGTTTTTGTCTTTTTTTCAAAATATTGGCTTCCATTTTATTTGATTAAGGAAATTGATGGGACATCCATAAAAAAGAGAATATATAGAGGAAGACGTATTTTATAACTATAAACCAATACTTTCAGAAGAGTTAACAGTACTTTTATCACTACCCATGTTATAGGATGAGGCAAGCCAAGAGAAACAAAGGATTAAAGTTGATTTAGGCTGATAAGAGGTTACAGAAAATGAGGGTCTCAGCGAACACAGAGCTTCAGTCAGAACATGAGCTACTCTAGAAAGGAGAATATAAATTCTTAAACAATAGAAGGTGGAGTCTAATCTGACGTCAGAGAAGCTCCTGACAGCAGAAATGAGTAGATTCCAACTATGGAAATAGAAATTGGCACAAACGGGGTCAGTAGGAAGGAAAGAGAAGGAAACCCTGGTCTGGTTGGCCCAGGGATAGCATCCGCTGTGCCATGTAAATGTATTTTGTCTGTGTAAGCAACACAGCAGGTCATGACCACTGAAACAAGAGCAGGGTTGAGCAACACTGCCTGCCTAGGTTTAGGGCAATCCACTTGAGTGTGAGGAAACAAGGAATGGCAGGTTTTGTTGGCAGGCGCTATAGAGCAAGGTTTCCCACATCATTATTATCATCATTATTAACAGTAATTATTGTTGATTGTCCAGAGAGGCTAATCTAAATCTCGTATTTTGGATAATGGCATTTTTAACATTCAGTTCAAGAGAAACTGTTCTCCTCCTATTACCTGAGGCCTTTTGAAACCTTTGCAAGAATCCTTGGGCACTGGAACAATTACAAGGGTTTTCTTAGAGCTTTTTGTCTATTGTCAATTAGTCTTCAGTTAGTTAGGAAGCCCCCAAATTTTCTTTTTCAAAGGTGACAGTGGATCATCCATGCAGGGATGTTGAGAGAATTTACAAATACTGATGTAAGTGTCCATAGTCCCTTATCTGTAATTCAGAGCTTCAAAAAATTTGGAGGGAAAACCCCACACTTTTTTTAATAAGAAAAAATTAAGTAAAAGTATTTTTAGTTCAGGCAGCAAATTCAGACTTGAACTTATTTGGTGGCAAATTCAGAACTGAATTTATGTGAGGCTATTAATAGGCTTTGTATTTCCCCTATGTGAATATTTCTGTATTTCACATGTGTTTGAATCTCAAGTGCTGCTCCAGCCCCCTCTGGGGATGTTATATAATATATAGTATAAATATATAGTATATATATTTCTTAGTTTAAATTTCTAAAATTAAAAAAATATATGTGTATATCAATTCTGAAATTTTACTGGCCCCAGGGATTTTGAGTGACAGATATTGTGACCATTAGTAGTTTTAATCATGTGACCTTGTAATCACATATTTAGTAACTGTTAACTATGATAGGCCTCATCATCCTGAAGAGACTAATACAGGTAGTCTCTAATCAGTTTTCTCAGAATCTATTTATCACAGAAATGCTGTTTTACATGGTAGTTATGCTTGGTGGTATTATGTCCCTTTAACCAATCCATAATGTATCTAAGACATAATATTAACAGTTCTGTGGATCTTACGGCAATGTTTCTATGAAAATATTTTCAGAATGTACCTATCTCCTTTACCCTAGCCTGGCCCATCCTCAAACATGAAAACAGCCCTACTGCATTATTCACATGACTTCTGAGGCTCACTTATCCCATCACACAATGAGAGTGAGGATTCCAACAGGCTGAGTCCATTGCTAAAGGCTCCTTTAACTGACAGGATGCAGGCTGGGATGAATTGTTTGTCTGTTTTGTTTTGTTTTGCCTCTCATAATAGCTTCACTATTGTTTGCATTCTTTTCTTCTGTAGACTCTAAGAACTGCCCTACCTAAATCCTTTTTCATTTATACCACCTATAATTATTCTTTTTTTTTTTTTGAAGTAATAGGGCTAGGTTCCCTTCTTTCTTACCTACGCCTTCACTTTATCTTTAATTTTGAATTACCACTTAACTCTTCTCTAAGTCTCTCAATTTTCCTTTCATAAGGAAGGCTAATAGTTTTTACTCAAAAACACATGATAGATGATTAGAGCTATTAAGTGACTGAGACTGGGTAGAAAGAATATTGGAGTACTACTTCCAAGAAGTTAGAAAAGCTGGAAGCATGACTTCTTGTCTATCATGACCTTTTGTTTTCTTGCAGATTATTAGTTTATAGGACATTCAGTTTCCTAAGGGATACATTTCCTGTAAATGATCTTTCAATTTCACTCTATGCTACCCACATACAAATAATGCACACATTGGTAGATTGCTTTTAAACAAATATCCTAGAAACCATCCATGCAAACAAATTTCTTAGAAAGTAATTACATTGGAGCCTATGTACTTATTTCAGTGCTGCTGCTTTGCTTAACTACTTTTGGAACTCCTTAGGTTGTCTTTACAGTCTGTGCCATTATTTTGAATATTATCTGTATTATTAGTCACTTTTTGAGAATTAATTTAGAATTTACAGACAACTGTTTTTCTGAGTAATGTCTAATGAGGAAGGTTTTGTGTTTTGTTTGTTTCATTCTTGGTCAAAAACAAGTGAAAGCTAAAAAGCAGATTTTGGGGGTGTCTTTTAAATTGATTCTTAAACTAGTTCTAGAACAAGAGGTTCAAAGCTATTTGGAACAGTTGTAGCTCTGTAATCCTATACTTGAATGGAGCAACATTTATTTGGTGTATAGATTATTGAATGTTGATTTAAAATACATACTCATTATTCTTAGGCTTATTGTACAAGTGTATGTAAAATTCAGATAGAGACACATATATGGGATCATTGGGAAATTGAAGCTATAAGAATTCAGATACAAAAGAAAGTTTTCTAGGGGCACCTAGGTGGCTCAGTCCGTTAAGCATCTGCCTTCAGCTCAGGTCATGATCTCAGAGTCCTGGGATCGAGCTCTATGTTGGGCTCCCTGCTCAGTGGGAGCCTGCTTCTCTCTCTCCTCCCCACTTGTGCTCTCTCTCGCTATCTCTGTCACTATCTGTCTCTCTTAAATAAATAAATAAAATCTTTAAAACAAAACAAAGTTTTCTTCAAAACCTAGCATGTTTCAATCATTCTTTCATTGTTTTGAGCTGATTAATCTATCTGGAAGAGCAGAAGAGACTGATCTGGAATAACATTTTTGTAAGTTCTGTTTATGAAGTACCCAAAAAATAACAGGTAATTATTGGGTATGCATTATCCTATTTAATATTTGTAACAATCATTGTTATGAATATTGTTTAAAAGAGAAAGCTTAAAAATATCTTGTTTAAAAGAGATACATGTTCTCTTTTAAAGATTGAGGAAAATAAGGTCCAGAAAACTGAAGACTACCATGCCTTTGATCACATGGCTAATAAGTAGCAAAGCCTTCTGAGCTTCTAACTTCTTTTGAAACTGTTCAAAATTACTTAAACCATGCCTCTACTGCTATGGGCATGATCCTTTGACCAATTAGAAGTGTATTCTATTATTTATATGATACAGCTACAATGCCAAGAGATTAATTGCAGTATTCATTGTTTGTATTTTAATGGCAGACTTTTTCAGTATTGTATATTGGAGCTCTCCAAATTTCTTACCCTGGCCCAAATGACCCTACATGATTGATTTGACTTCTGACTATCTCTCCACCCTCATGTGTAATCCAAATTAACCTATCTCTTGACACACCAAATTTATTCCTCCTTTAAGACATTTACACAAGTTGTTTCTTCTGCCTAGAATGTTCTTGCCTTCAGTCTTTCCATGGCTGACTCTTGTTAGTCAGGTCTCAGCTTAAATGTTAACTATTCAGAGAAGTCTTCTCCAACCACCACCAAAGCTTAAGAAATCACTCACGTCACATCACCTTGTGTTAATTCTGTTGATGGCACCTACTACTATCCAGTATTTTCCTGTTTACATGTTTATTGTCTCCCTTACTGTGTAAGGGAGTGTAAGCTGCATGACAGCAGAACCTTGAAACAACCTGGCCAAGAAATTGCTGTAGGAATAAATGAATAAATTGGGTCGAGAAATTTGCATAACAGATTATTCAAATTAAAGAAGACTAGGAATAAAAAAGGTTTAGGGATATTTGGAATAGTGGTTCTCAAAGCTTGTTAAGCCATCAGCAGCAACATCACCAGGGAATATGTTAGAAATGTAATTCCAAAAACTTTACCATGACCTGTTGAATCAGAAACTCTAGAGGTGGGACCTTGCAGTCTGTTTTAATCTCTCCAGGTACTGTGCTCACTTCAGCAGCACATGTATTAATCTCTCCAGGTACTGATTCTGATGCAGAACCATTGAATTAGACATTTCTTTGTACCAATCAGTTATCAGAATTATCAGTTTTGTTTTGTTTGTTCTTTTTTTTTTTTAAGATTTTATTTATTTGAGAGAGAGAATGAGAGACAGAGAGAGAGAGAGAGAGAGAGAGCACATGAGAGGGGGGAGGGTCAGAGGGAGAAGCAGACTCCCTGCCGAGCAGGGAGCCCGATGCGGGACTCGATCCTGGGACTCCAGGATCATGACCTGAGCCGAAGGCAGTCGCTTAACCAGCTGAGCCACCCAGGCGCCCCTGTTTTGTTTGTTCTTAAGCCAGATTTAAAAAATTAAATTTTAAATTTAAAATTAAACTAAAATTTTTTAATTTTCACACATATAGAAATTTCAAAAATATACAACCCTAGTGAGAGTCAATATAGCTGATTCAGTGAATTGAGGACATAATTTTGTCTACTTGAGTATCATAAGATTTGTTTTCCAAAAGTATTTTTTTTTCCAAAAGTATTCTTTGAGTTAAATTTTCCTAGTTTCTAAAGAAGTTTGGAATTTCTTTGAATCTGCTTTAAGACCAACTGCAACAAAGAATAATTAATTAAATTTTTAGTAAGTTGTAGACAAAGCTTGATCAAAGATGTACATTGGCATTCTAAGGATTAGTATAGTCTAGTATCTCTTACAGATCTTTAGAGAGAAAATTCAATACAGAGCCTTGTATTTGAAACCCACTGCTCTAAAATGAAGGTTTACTCAGAGACTTTAAAGTATTTTCAAAATCCCGCTTATATTTTATCTCTTGAAATATTAATGTACACTGTCATTTTCATATCTACCCTTTAGGTAGTATTTAACTACCTTTAGTGGTATGAGTACATGATAAGTGGTTCACAAAAAGAATGAGTCCAGAATGGCATCTGCATTAATATTTTGAGGTATTGATGTTTTTCCTATCAGGCACAGTACCAAAGCCTTAACTTTTTTCATCTAGAAGAAAATACCGTGGAAACTAGCATGTTTAATTTTCTGAAACTCTAATTAAACATTTTTGAGGAAGAAGAAATACAACTTACGGAATGCTGGCCACAGACCAGTTATATACAGGTATTAGAGCTAATAGTTCTAGTAGCTATAGAATCTGCTATTCAGAAAGTAAGATAAGTGATTTGACTCAAGTTTATGGGGACTATGCCACAGAAACAGGATTCAAACCTAGGTGTGTCTGATTCCAAAGCAGTGCTTTCTCTACCATTCAGTGCTGCCTTATAACTTCCAGCGTATAAAAAACCAGGTGAATCATCTTAAATCATTATTGGAAGCTAGTAGGGTATAAATAATAAATGAATAAATAAAATTATGGCAAGTGATTGCTCTCTACTCATTAAATGTGGTTAAAAGGTTGACATTACTCCAGCATATGCCTAATCCCTTGAAAATGTTGGATCACAATTAAGAAATCCAGGTTCAGCAACTCTTTTTAACAAGTGGAAAAATGTTGTTTGTCATAGAAATGTTCATTTTCAAATCCCTAAAAGACCACGGTGAATATTAAGATGTCACTTTAAAATAAATATTTGAGGGGTGCCTGGGTGGCTCAGTTGTTAAGCGTCTGCCTTCGGCTTAGGTCAGGATCCCAAGGTCCTGGGATCGAGCCCCACATCGGGCTCCCTGCTCAGCGGGAAGCCTGCTTCTCCCTCTCCCGCTCCCCCTGCTTGTGTTCCCTCGCTGTGTCTCTCTCCCTGTCAGATAAATAAATACAATCTTTAAGAATAAATAAAATAAAATAAAATAAATATTTGAAAGTGAACAAATTTTCCCTTATTCTGTTGCTTTAGAAATTAAAACTATAGTACTTCGTTACGTTACTTCTACATTAGATCTTGAAGGGAATATAAAATTAAATGTAATTGCTGGGAAATGATGTATAGTTGACTCCTTGTCATACTATATATTGTTGGTTGCATAATACCTTTAACACATATATAATCTGTATTTAAGTAAAAGTGCCTGATTTACTTACCATTAAAGTGCTATAGTAATATAGTGTGTATTTTAAAGAGATACTTTTGTTTGAAGACTCATTTTCAGATGCTTAAAATTTATTCCCCTCTTATAAAAGGTGGGAACATTTCATTAATAGACTTAACATTTATAAAGTGTTTTGAGAGTGTGTGGTGTAGTATAAATACAAATTACTATGAGTAATACATGTCTGTATGCATAATACTCATTTTTAAATTAATTCCATTACTATGAGTTATGTTCTTTTTGGAGTGTTCTTGCTACCTTCAACAGACTTGAAAAAAAAAATTTTGAATGAAGAAGCAATTTTAGATGTTGTTCAGTGTTTGCAGTGTTAAATGTTAATTGGAATCCCTGAGCTCTAATGCCACCTTAAATGGTCTTATGTGTGGGAGAGGGGAAATCGAGGTACTCTTTTATTCTTAAAAGAGAATAGAGAAAAAAGTAATTGAAATACTGCTAAGAGTTAAAAGAGCAATACTATCAATATTTAATTACCCCAGGACAAATCAGTTTAACATTTACACTTTTCCATTTTCTTTCTTTCTTTGATATGGTTTTGACTATTTAAAAGCAAATTACAAGAGAGCAGAGAAGGAAAAGGAAATTACAGAGAAAGAAAAGGAAATACTGCAGACAGACTATAAACATTTAACCTAGTAATTTGTTAGGAGTTCTGAAAAAATTTGAGGGATAAGTTGCTGAAATAACAAAGCTAAAGAATTAAAAAGTATTGTTCTTATTTTAGAGCAATAGTTCTCCACTGCGGGTGATTTTTGTCCCCACAGGGCATATTTGGCAGTGTTTGGAGATATTTTTGATTGTCCTCACCTGAGAGAATCAGGATGTTGCTACTGGCAGCTAGTGGGTAGAGGTTAGGGAAGTTACTAAACATCATACAGTGCACAGGACAGCTCCCAACAACAGTTTTCCAGTTTAAAATGTCAATAGTGTTGGGTTGAGAAACCCTGTCTTAAAAAGAGACAGACCCCTCTTATTTCAAAAACAATAGAAATACAGGGGGATATGCATAAGGACACACACCTACTAAATGAAGTAGCCAAAACTTGAACTTGGACCTCCTGACCCCAAGCTATTGTGCTTTCTTGTTTCTCATTGTTCTTAGAATCAAAACTTCCATTAATTTTGGAGAATTATGGAGAACAAAAAGGAGCAAGAGAATTATCAGTCAAAGCTGAGTCTCCATTTCCATTTCTCTTAACTGTAGTGTAATTGGGTTTATATTTTGTTTGTTCAGATGTCTTATAAAATACCTAAAGTACCTTTTGTTTTGGAATTGGTAGCTTCAGTTTTTTCTCCATTAAAAGTTAATCAATATGTATTATCTGTGTATGTTCAGTCCCAGGCATCTAGCAAGGCATACCAAAAGGGCCTAAGAATTTAAAGATGAAATTCTAGTTTTCAGGGAAACTGCAGGATAAAAGAAAATGAGACCTTTAAAATGTGGGAGAAATTATTCAAAATGTAAGTTGGGGGCGCCTGGGTGGCTCAGTCGTTAAGCGTCTGCCTTTGGCTCAGGTCAGGATCCCAGGGTCCTGGGATCGAGCCCCACATCAGGCTCTCTACTCAGCGGGAAGCCTGCTTCTCCCTTTCCCACTCCCCCTGCCTGTGTTCCCTCTCTTGCTGTCTGGCTCTCTCTGTCAAATAAATAAATAAAATCTTTAAAAAAATGTAAGTTGAACAAGGATAGAAACTGTCTTGCATCTAAATTTGTTTGCAGGAAACCTCCTAAATGTCCAAGAATAGGAAATGTTTGGGTATATGACAGTATTTATATATAAAGGAATATTATGTGCTTATTATAAATGATGTTTCTGAAGAATGTGTTATCACAAAGGTAGATCCTTAAGTGAAAAAAATAAAAGATACAAAATAGAAGATATAAGATGCAAAATTTATATAGCTGCTTTTAATGAAAAGGCATAGAAAAATACTGGCAGATAAAGTATCTGGTGTATAGTATTATTTATAAATTCAGAGCAGAAGTACTACAGCATTCTATTTAATGCAATAGATTATACTGATCCATTTATTCATGTAGCAGATAATTCCTCAATGTCTTCTGTGTTTCAAACACTGTGCCAAATTCTAGGGACAAGGCACTAAGCAAGAAAAGCACAAAACTTTTCCTTAAAATGCTAATAGTCTTATCAGGGAAAACAGATAAGCAGTAACAAATTGTGTTAAGTAGTAAAGGGGTCCAGTGGGAGTATATAGCTGAAGCCCTGTATTGTTATAGTAAGGATAAACTAGGCCAAACTTGCTAACAAATTAAACCAGAAATCTCCATAATTTATCATAAAAAGAATTTTTTCCCACTTAAGAAATGTCCAGTTTGTATCAGGTAGCCCTCCACTATCTTGGAGAAACATGTGGCTTTTCACTCTGGAAAACAGTTTGGAGGTTCCTCAAAAGTTAAAAATAGAACTACCCTATAATCCAATAATTGCATTACTAGGTATTTACCCAAAGAATAAAAAAATACTAATTTGAAGGGATACCTGTACCCTGATGTTTATAGCAGCGGTATCTACAATAGCCAAAGTACAGAAACAGCCCAAATGTCTACTGACTGATGAATGGATAAAGAAGATGTGGTATATGTATACAATAGAATATTACTCGGTCATAAAAAAGAATGAAATCTTGTCATTTGCAATGACGTGGGTGGAGCTAGAGAGTATTATGCTAAGCAAAATAAGTCAAATACCATATGATTTCACTCATGTGGGATTTAAGAAGCAAAACAAACTAGCCTAGAGAAAAAAGGAGAGAGAGAGAGAGAGGCAAACCAAGAAATAGACTCTTAGGTATAGAGAACAAACTGATGGTTCCCAGAGGGGAGGTGGGTGAGGAGAATGGGTTAAATAGGGAATGGGGACTAAGGAGGGCACTTGTGATGAGCACCAGCTGTTCTATGGAAGCATTGAATCACAAAATTATAGACATGAAACTAATATTAAAAAAAAAAACAGAAACATGGCTTTTTCAGTTGTCATGACAGTGAAAGGGAGAGCTGGAGAATCCCACTGGACATTTTTAAAGACCAGTCCTGAATGATTTATATCTTTTTCCTCCACATCTTTCTGGCCAGAAATCAGCCTCATTCCTCCATCCTAACTAGAAATGTTAGAAAATGCAGAAGTGATACATTTGACTATTTGTTGAGCACCAGCTTTGCCACTGGTCTTTACCACAAATTGGGCTAGTCAGGAAAGGCTTTCCTAGAAGCTATGGCGTCTAAATTGAGACCTGAAAATTAAGAAGCAGTTAGTTACACCTGGAAAGAGAGGTTATTTCAAGTAGACATATTTTGTGCCAATGCCTAGAGGAGAAAGAAGGATGACTCTTCTAAGTACTTGAAATTTAGTGCTTGAACATTGAATGTGGGGGGAGGGCAAGCAGGGGCACAGTCATGAAGGACTTTATAAGCTGTTTTAAGGTATTTTATTCTGAGGGCAACGAGAAGCCACTGCAAGGCTTAAAGCATGACAAAGTTTAAGTAATATGAGTAGAGTAATAAACTTTGCATTTTAGAAAGATCATTCTGGTTGCAAGGAAGAGTGTGGATTGGAGGAAAGCAAAATTATAGGTGGGAGGCCAAATGAGAAACTCTAGTCTCAGTCCAGTTAAGCAATGATGGTGACCTGTATACGGAAGGGGGAGAAAGAAAGAGATTGGGGGTGATATTTAAGAGGTATAATTATTGGAGTATAGTGTTTGTTGGGTGGGCAGGAATGAGGAATGGGTTATATGAGGGATGAGGAGTGATTGGTTCAGTTTGGAACATGTTGAGTTTGAGACATACAAGACATCAAAGTGTTTATGTCCAAACAAAAGAATACATAGGTCTGGTGATCAGAAGAGAAATCTGAGCTGAAGATACAGATTTGGAATTTATCAGCATATAGATAATAACTGAAGCCACAAGAGTAGGTGAGTTTGTATACAGGAAATGCCTACTGTACAAAGGGAAGAGGGCCTGTGGCACAGCCCTACAGACAAGATTTAAGACAGAGGTTCTTACTTTCACAGTGCATCTGAAATGATGAACTTTCTGAAAACATGGTACCTGGTTTCCACAGTCTGGAGATTGTGATTCAGTTGGTCTCAGTGTGTCCTATTTCAAAAGCTTCCTTGGTGATGTTAATGTTCAGCCAAGATTGAGAACATGCATGTAGGGTTAGCCAGAGAAAGAAGAGAACACAACAGTGACTAATAATCAGTGAGATAGGATGAAAACTATCCGTTGTCTCCAAGCCAAAGAAAGAAAAATTTTAAAGAATGAGCTGAATCAGAATTGCTGAGATGTGTTGAAAAATAATGATCAAAAAGTATCATTGGATTTTCCAATATGAGTATGAATTAATGACTTGAAATAATGGTCATGGAAGCATAATTGCTGTAATTTGTTAAGTGAGTGGTAGAGAAAAGGAGACTTGATGTCTCGCTTCTTTCATGGAGTTTGATTATGAAAGGGAAGAAGGGGGAAAAAGCATAGTACCTAGAGAGAATTTGAGGTTGGAGGAGGCCTCTTTTTATAATGGGAGAAACTTAAGCAAGTTTAACTGCTAAGGGCTATAGAGAGATGAACAAATTAGTATCAGAAAGGATAAACAGGTAAAGGGAGTGAGACTAGAAAAGCACAGCACAGGAAGAGAAACACCTTTCTGTTCTAAGAGGAGGAGAGAACTGGAAATCTGTCAGTTTTTAGCAATGGTGGTAGAAAATTGAGGGAGTTGAATTCTCATCTCATCTAAAGGCAATTATTTTTTTCTGTTAACCAGCACTTTATATCATCTGCTAGGAGTGAAAGAAGACATGGTAAGGACAGAGTTTTTGAGAAGTGATTAATATTTAAGATGATCACAGTAGAGGAATAGAGAGCTAAATAGAGAAAGCTAACAGGATTATCTGGCATCATTGGGGCCCAGAGGATGTTGACCCAAGGATTTATGGTGGCCACTGTCTGTAGAGTTTTATATTTTGTCATTGTTCTCTCGAAGCACTCAGGACCCAGGTACAATGGAAGGACAGAGGGCAGGGGATTGAAAATATTGACAGGCAAGTGCTTGAAGTGATGAAGTGTGTTAAAGCAGGGTAGGAAAGGGACTGAAAAGGACAAAAGGTAGTTATAGAGAGCCTCTGAAAGTAAGCAGTTTTTTAAAACACACACTACCAGCGTGTATATGTAATTATAAATTATATGTATTTATCTCTGTGCTAATATACTTTATATAAGCTTATATCATCTTGTACATCCTACCTTAGAGAGTACTTGCCTTGAGAATCTATATATTGGATTGTAATTAGAAGAGAACACTGGACAGTTGGGAGGTCATGGTCAGAGTAAAATGTCTGAGTGTATTATTTTGAGGGTATAGCAGTATGACATCTGGGCATGTCTGTGGAAATGGTTGATTGACTCACCAAGAAAAATCAAGAAATGGAAGATAAGTATGGGGTCATTCATGTAGCACACTGAAATGATTCTGGTTGATTGCAATATCTGGATAGGAAGGAAAACATTTGAACCAAATGCCAGAGAATAAAATGTGAAAGGGGTTTTTGAAGAGGAAGTTACCTAATGGGTGACAGTAAGGAAGAGAGGTAAATACAGGAACCTGAAAAAAGCATGGGTTTGCACTCCCTAAGAGACTTTTTGTATAGAATACCAGGAGTAGACAATGAATACTGACAGACCTTCCTAACTCAAAAGTAATTATTCACATCTATTGTAGGTGTTTCATTTAGGTAAACAAGTCCCTCATCTCCTGTTGATAACCCCAGGGAGGGATAAAGTGATTTGTACTCTAGAGTTAATTGTTACAATGAAATCAATACTTAGTTTAAATCAGTATTAAGGAGTAGAAGTAAAAACTTACAAGAATTGGAGAGAGTAATTTTATAATCATTAGTTAAATGTCCTCATTTTCTTTCCAGAAAATTGGAATCCATCTTATACTTTTGTTGACTCATGAATGCATTTATGTGATAGTTTTTATAATGATATTATTTCATGTAGATTGAGGTTTAACTTAATGGAGAGAAAAAAATGAATGAAATCGGTATTGTCTTGAATCCTACCAGATGTGTGATCCTAAGTATGGAGTACTTATAATGACAAATCTAGGTAACTTAAGAGATTTTGGATTTCTGGAGGTGATCAAGAGTCTACAGACTAGGGTAACATGAGGAAGTGAGAAGAGTATCAGGAGAGACAGGAACAGAGGGAGAACTGTGTCTGATTTGCAAAATTTTCTGGAACCAGAATGGAGATTGTTTTATCTCTGATATTCATCACACATGATGCCTTTGGTATATTTTGGGTGCCCTGAATTAGAAAGACTCATTTGGAAAGTTGCTAACTTCAGTGTCTCTTTGTTCATTTCTATCTAACCTACTGAAGTTTCTCACTATCCACTTCCAGTTTCCCAACGTCTTCCCTTTCATGTGCTTTTACAGCAGGGTTGAGGTAGAAAAGAGCATTAATTCATTCATCAAACTGATATTATTGTCATGCAGTACTATTTCATGCTTGGTAAGCAGTAGTAAGAACATGTGTGCTCTCAAGGAGCTTATAGGCCAGTGGGGTGAACAGATAATTCAACAACTGGAATATGATATGATAAAATCACTATAATCACACAGCAGTCACCCAAACCCACTCCTTAGCAGTTAGGCGCATCTTCTGGGAGAATGTGACATTTCATGGGAGACAGAAGACCCTTAAGGAGAGTAGGAAATTGCCATTGCCAAGCGAAGATCAGAGTGAGTGTTGGGTCACTGGGGAGGATAAATGTTCAGGTTCAGGGAATAGAGTAGAATGTTCTTAAGACAAGAGAAAGCAAACAGCCGTATACCAAGAAAATTTGATCAGATGTTAGCAACTTTCCAAATGAGCCTTTCTAATTCAGGGCACCCAAAATATACCAAAGGCATCATGTGTGATGAATATCAGAGGTAAAACAATCTCCATTCTGGTACCAGAAAATTCTGCAAATCAGACACAGTTGTCCCTTGTTTTCCCTATCTCTAAAATCACTATAAACAGTATAAACCTCTACGTATAGCCCTCAAATGTCAGGGTCTAAAACTTGTGTGTATAGAAACGCCTGTCCCAGTTATCTAATGCTGCATGTCAAATTACTCAATGGTACAGAGTAAACATTTATTACACTTACAGATTCTGGATCAGGATTTCAGACAGGGCATAGTGGAGATGGTTTGTCTCAGTTCCATAATGTTTGGAATCTCAGTTTAGGGACTGGCAGGCTGGGAGGGCTAAAATCATCTGCATTATTGTTCACTCTCCTAATGGTTGATCCTGGCCATTGGCTGGGGGATTTAATTCTCCTCCAAAAGGACCCCTCCATATGGTCTCGCCTCACGGACTAGTTTGAGCTTCCTCACAGCATGGTGAACAAGATCAGGAGCAAGTATTTCAAGAAGGAAAACTAGGTAGAAGTTTTATCCTTTTTATGACCTAGCCTCAGAAATTACATAGCATCATCTTTATCATAATGTATCTGCTGCAGTGGCCGGTCATAAGCCCTTACCCATGTTCAAGGGAAGGGACATAGAAGCTACCTCTCAGCGAGAGGAGTGTCAGTCTCATTGTAAGAAGAGAATGTGAGAAAAGATTGATTGATTGAGTAGCATCTTTGGAAAGTACAGTCTCGCACACTCCTCACTTAAAAATGTTCACAAATGAGAATGAATCTATGTTCCACTGCTCTAGTAACAGTCACTAATTGCCCTTTATAGCTTACATGTTGGTTATTCATCCGTGATGTCTTTGACATTATTTTTGAGGTATTTTATAAATGTTAGTAGCCCCATCTTGTCCACTATGTACAAAAGCAGAAAGAAGGCTAGATGTGGTACTAAGAAAAATTGTATGATTCCATTGGAAATAAAAATTTTTAATTAAAACTGATAAAACTATACTGCTTGTCGGGGCGCCTGGGTGGTTCAGTCGCTAAGCGTCTGCCTTCGGCTCAGGTCATGATCCCAGGGTCCTGGGATAGAGCCCCACATCGGGCTCCCTGCTCGGCGGGAGGCCTGCTTCTCCCTCTCCCACTCCCCCTGCTTGTGTTCCTGCTCTCGCTATCTCTCTCTGTCAAATAAATAAATAAAATCTTTAAAAAAAAAAAAAACTCTACTGCTTGTGTGTTGTCACTTTCGATATATAAATAAATGTAATTAAATGAGCATCCTTTCAGAACCTAAAACAATTTTAGGTATAAGTATGGAAGTTCAGTAGTACTTTATCATTTTTATAAGTCTGCTAGCTAGGTAAGACAGTTCCAAGTTTGTTTTTTAACCTCATTTCACTGCATTTTCTGTTTACTAGCTTCAGTATAATAAAAAAAATAGTAAACTTCAAAAAAAATTGTGTTCTTTCACTAAAAATAGATGTTAAAGTTAAAACTACAACTCATTAGGTTTGTTTTTCTTTGGTTGATCCTGATTTTCTCATGTGTTTTATATGTGTTTGTGCAAGATGTGTGTGTGTGCCTGCATGTGTGCACACGTGTGTATATATCCACAAATATGTTGAACAATCTCTATATACATACATAATAGCCGTAAACCCCCAAATTATCCCTTTCTTGTTTCACTTGCCTATCTTAACCATCCACTGCATCCTCTGATTTAAATGATCCAGGATGGGCGCCTGGGTGGCTCAGTTGGTTAAGCGACTGCCTTCGGCTCAGGTCATGATCCTGGAGTCCCAGGATCGAGTCCCAAGTCGGGCTCCCTGCTCAGTGGGTAGTCTGCTTCTCCCTCTGGCCCTCCCCCTCTCATGTTCTCTCTCTCTCTCTCAAATAAATAAATAAAATCTTAAAAAAAAAAAATAAATGATCCAGGATGGGTGCCTGCATGGCTAAGTCAGTTAAGCGTTGGACTCTTGATTTTGGCTCAGATCATGATCTCAGGGTTGTGAGATGGAGCCCCACCTCTGGCTCCATGCTCAACACAGTCTGCTTGAGATTCTCTCTCTCCCTCTCCCCCTACCCCTGCTCTCTCTCTCTCAAATAAATAAATAAAATCTTAAAAATACAATACAATAAAATGATCCAGGAATGGGCACCTGGGTTATTGAGTTGGTTAAGCGTCAAACTCTTGATCTCAGCTCAGGTCTTGATCTCAAGGTTGTGAGTTCAAGCCCTACATTGGGCTCCATGTCCAGTGTGGAGCCTACATAAATTAATTAAAATAAAATAATATGCTCCCAGAAGGTCTGAATTAAATTGGAGGAAAAGGTTTAAAAAATCGTGTCTCTATTCCTGATGTCAATTTTGCTTTCCTAATCCATGCCATCCTCCCTTCTTCTGCATCAAAAATATTGTATGAACAAGTTTTAACTGGGTGTGAAGTTAAGCAAGATATCACTTTCATTTACTTAGCCAAATTTCAGACAGCCTCTGACATAAAAAATACCTTCTGACCAGTCTACTTTGATAAAAAATCGAGTGGAAAAATTGTGGTGTCCACTATTTTTGCTGGGTACTGTACATTTGTTACCTCATTTAATCCTCAAAACGACTCAAAATAGTATGTATTATTTTCTCTATTTCTCCGTAAAGAAAGCAAAAGGCTGGAAGAAATGAAATAGCTTGTCTGTTACATAGCTGTGGCATAGTGGTGACAGTAAGATTCTAAGCCAGGTCTAAGTCCAAATACTGTCTTCTTTCATTTTGTATCAGTACCTTTAGTTTTTCTACATTTCTCAGGTGAATACTACTTTGATTTTGGTTTAATATTTATGTGAATGATCAGGATTATATTGCTTGTTTTATTCAGCTAGATATGTGTATAAATCTGGATTATTTATATAGGGCTTTTGCAGGAGCAGTAAAAGACTTAGAAGAGCAAGACCATTGGCCCTACTAGGAGCTCAGTCTGTTCATTGGCAAATCAAAATTTTAAGGTCTTTTTTATGACCAAAAATTTATACAAAAGAAACTATGAAGAGCATAATTTAATATGTTGAACAGGACCACAACATTCCAGCTCACCAAGAAAAGATAGATGGAAAAATTTAATCAGAACATAAGGAGTTGACTGTAAGAAAATATGACATTCTGTGAGAAATCAAACTGTTGCCTTAGAATAAATTCCTCACATCCACGTAGGCAGCATGAAGAAAATAAAAAGTACATTATCCACATGTATTATGTTTTTCTTTATTGTGCCAAAGCCAAACACAACCCCAGCTGTGTTGCTACTTATTGCTTTCTTTCTATTATTTTTGCTTTCCATCAGTGTCTTTTTTCCTCTTCAGAGTAACATATATCCCTAACAGTGGGGTTGCATTTCTTACAGAGATCAAAATTAATGTAATTGAAAACATTTCAGCCTTGGAAATATTTTAGTATTTACTGTAGTGGCTCATGGGTGAATATTACTGAGTCATAGAAAAGTTAACATAGAAATAGTGATATAAAAAACACTCCCCAAAGCCAATCACTGCTGGAAGAAGAGCCAGGACAGTGGCCTTAGTTAAGAGAATCTTTTTAGGAAGCTATATAACCTATTGATGTTGTGATACATGCTACATGCTAAAGTGGCAAGTTAGTAGATGGATTAGTTTGGAACATCAGCCCAATTCAGTGAAGTGCCCTTTCTTTGTTTCTGGACCAGAAATATGACTCATTTTCCCATCCCACCAGAGATCCCCTGACTTCCTTCTTATAATTTCTAGCTATGCCAGTGCATGGAAAAATGAAACAAGATGAACATTATTTTTAAAATTTCATCATATTTTGGTCAAACATAAATCCCTGAAGTTTGATTTCTTTTTTTTTTAAGATTTTATTTATTTATTTGAGAGAGAGAGAGCATGAGAGGGGAGAGGGTCAGAGGGAGAAGCAGACTCCCCACTGAGTGGGGAGCCCGATGTGGGACTCGATCCTGGGACTGCAGGATCACGACCTGAGCTGAAGGCAGTTGCTTAACCAACTGAGCCACCCAGGCGCCCTGAAGTTTGATTTCAAAATAAGTTTAAAGTATCTTGTCAGAGTTAGAATAATTTAAATACATTATATAACTCATATCATTAAAACCCGTTGTTAACATTTTTCAATGGTAAATTTAAAACCCTGTTCTTTATGAAATAATTTTTGTTGCAGGCACCATGCTTGACCAATGTAGTATAGCATTTATGTGCATGATGAGGTTGTAGGAAGGAATATGAGGAGCAGTGACAGCAGTGACCTGAGTTTCCTTCTTCTAGAATGGCCATCCGACTCCTCCCTTTCCCATGGCTAACTCTAATTTCTTCTTTAATATATGGCTTAGAAGTCATCCCTTCAGGAAATATTTTCTGAACGCTTCATTTTGCAGTAAGTGTACTCCTCTGTGAACATCTACAGTACTCTGTGCATACTCAGGTATTTATCTCTCTCTCCCTCTCACTGCACTGTAAAATGGTTGTAAGCCTCACTGTTTTTCATCTTTTTATCCTCATCAACTAATCCTATGCCTCTTACTTGGTAAGCACCAACATGTTTGATGAATGAATGCATAGATGAAAAAATGGATATGAATAGATTTACAGGTATTTTATGAAGCACACATTCATAGAAGATTGTGTTTCGGGGAAAAAAACATTAACTCATTACCCAAACATTGAACTAGTGTCTTTTTATGCTGTTTCTTCCCATCCTGCAATATTGTTTTTGTGTTTTGGATCTTAAGCCTGTTGCACTAAAAAAATTGCTGTTATTTATATTTTATAACTTAGATCTTAAGACACAATAGTGAATTTCTGAAAACATGAATTTAAAGTTTTTTTTAGCATTCTTAATTTGCAGTTGTATTATTTTGTGGCCAGTTTTCCTCCCAAAGAATATGCCTCTAGTTATTTAGTGGATACAGTAGCAAAATAAGATTTGCCTTATGGTGAAAACTCGACTTTTGGTGGGTTCTTTGGAATGTATCTATTTTTAAAGTTACAGGTCTTCTGATTTAAATCCAAAGTTAGATAAATAATACAGTTTTTATAACACTCCAGAGTTTGGAGATTGCCTTCATGTACATTTTTATATAATCCTCAAATTAAATGTTTGTGAGATAGTATAGTAATTATGAAATAATATAATGGCATATTATAATATCCCATTTTATAATTAAAGAAACTAAGACTCAGAGATTAACACCTTGGATTATATAGCTGGGCCTGGAATTTAATTTGTGGGAAGATTTTTACTACTGATTCAGTTTCTTTAGTAGTATTCAGATTTTTTTATTTGAACATGAATTGGTGTCAGAAAGGTATATTTTCCTAGAAATCTGATCATTTCATCTGTTTTCAAATGCATTGGCACAAAGCTGTTTTAATATCCTCTTATGATTTTAATGTTATAAGTATCTATAGTTCTGTAGTTTCTGTTAATAGCTATTTCTACATGGCCTTCCTCCTTTTCTTCCTTTCTTTTTCTTCTTCCCTTTTTACCTTCCTTTCTTACTATTGCTAAATCTCTCCAGATGTTTGCAGTTTTATTAGGCTTTTCAGAGAGTCAACTTTTAGCTTTGCTGTCAGGTCTATTTTATTTTTATTTTTTATTTAATCAGTTTCTCTTAATTATTTCTTGTCCTCTGCATTTTAATTTTTTTTGAGATATAATTGACTCGTCTGCTTTTTTGAAGTTTATTTTGTTTCTTTTATCAAACCCATTTTATTGGAATCTCTTGTCACTAATTTTCATTCTTCTTTTCCATGGTAGGCATTTAATGTTATAAAATTTTCTTCTGGGGGCTCCTGCGTGGCTCAGTAGATTAAACGTCTTCCTTTGGCTCAGGTCAGGATCTTGGGGTCCTGGATCGAGCCCCGCATCAGGCTCTCAGGTCAGCAGTGAGTCTGCTTCTCTCTCTCCCTCTGTGATCACTCTCGCTTTCACTCTCTCTCAAATAAACAACATCTTTTAAAAACAATTTTTTTCTTCAATTATTGTTTTTGCTATATACACATTTCATATTAGATTTTGTTATTTAGTTCTGAATACTTGGCGCTAATTTCCATTTTGAGTTATTTAGAACTATGCTTTTTATTAAATTCTATCTTAATCTTATTTTGTTAGAGAATGTGGTTTGTATAATGTCAATTATTCAAAAGTTTCTGAACCTTGCTTTTGTGGCCTCGTGTGGTCAGGTTTTTGGCATGTTCTATTTTGGAAATGTATTTGAAAATAATGTGTATTCTACAATTATTGGTGCCATTTATATATATGTCCATTAGATACAGGTAATTGTTCAAATGTTCTATGTTATTTTTTTGTTCAGTTTTTTAAATTTAATTTAATTTTATTTACATTTAGTTAATTAACATATAGTATATTATTAGTTTCAGAGGTAGAGTTCAGTGATTCATCTGTTGTATGTAACACCCAGTGCTCATTACATGATGGGCCCTACTTAATGCCCATCACCCAGTTACCTCATTCCCCCACCTCCCTCCCCTCCAGTAACTCTCAGTTTGTTTCCTATGGTTAAGAATCTCTTTTGGTTTGTCTCCCTCTCTGATTTCATCTTTTTTTATTTTTCCGTCCCTTCCTTTATGCTCTTCTGTTTTGTTTCTTAAATTCTACATATAAGTGATATCATATGATAATTGTCTTTTTCTGATTCAAATCTTCTATCTTCTTATGACATTGTCTTCTTGACTTTTCAGTTACTAAGCTATATTTAAAAGCTTCCATTTTGCAGTATTTAGTTCTCCTTGTCAAGTTTTGCTTGATGTATTTTGAGGTTATGTTATTAGTTACATATAAGTTGGATATTGTTATGTTGTCCTGGAGAATTAAGCCTTTTATCATTTAAACATTGTCCTTTTTATTTCTAGTATTGCTTTTTGACTGAGAGTACATTTTGATTGATATTAATGTAATTTTTGGTAATATTTGCTGTTACTATATATTTCTACTTTGTACTCTTATTTATGTCCTGTATCTTTTATTTATTTATTTATTCTTTTAATTTTTTTTATTCTTATGTTAATCCCCATACATTACATCATTAGTTTTAGATGAAGTGTTCCATTATTCATTGTTTGTGCATAACACCCAGTGCTCCATGCAGAACGTGCCCTCCTCAGTACCCACCACCAGGCTAACCCATCCTCCCACCCCCCTCCCCTCTAGAACCCTGTTTGTTTTTCAGAGTCCATCGTCTCTCATGGTTCGTCTACCCCTCCGATTTCCCCCGCTTCATTCTTCCCCTCCCGCTACCTCCTTCTTCTTCTTTTTTTTTTTTTTTCTTAACATATATTGCATTATTTGTTTCAGAGGTACAGATCTGAGATTCAACAGTCTTGCAAAATTCACAGCGCTTACCAGAGCACATACCCTCCCCAGTGTCTATCACCCAGTCACCCCATCCTTCCCACCCCACCCCCCACTCCAGCAACCCTCAGTTTGTTTCCTGAGATTAAGAATTCCTCATATCAGTGAGATCATATGATACATGTCTTTCTCTGTTTGACTTATTTCACTCAACAAAATACCCTCCAGTTCCATCCACGTCGTTGCAAATGGCAAGATCTCGTTCCTTTTGATGGCTGCATAATATTCCATTGTATATATATACCAGATCTTCTTTATCCATTCATCTGTTGATGGACATCTTGGCTCTTTCCACAGTTTGGCTATTGTGGACATTGCTGCTATAAACATCGGGGTGCACGTACCCCTTCGGATCCCTACTTTTGTATCTTTGGGGTAAATACCCAGTAGTGCAATTGCTGGATCATATGGTAGCTCTATTTTCAACTTTTTGAGGAACCTCCATACAGTTTTCCAGAGTGGCTGCACCAGCTTGCATTCCCACCAAGAGTGTAGGAGGGTTCCCCTTTCTCCGCATCCCCGCCAACATCTGTCATTTCCTGACTTGTTAATTTTAGCCATTCTGACAGGTGTGAGGTGGTATCTCATTGAGGTTTTGATTTGGATTTCCCTGATGCCGAGCGATACTGAGCACTTTTTCATGTGTCTGTTGGCCATTTGGATGTCTTCTTTGGAAAAATGTCTTTTCATGTCTTCTGCCCATTTCTTGATTGGATTCTTTGTTCTTTGGGTGTTGAGTTTGATGAATTCTTTATAGATTTTGGATACTAGCCCTTTATCTGATATGTCATTTGCAAATATCTTCTCCCATTCTGTTGGTTGTCTTTTGGTTTTGTTGACTGTTTCCTTTGCTTTGCAAAAGCTTTTTATCTGGATGAAGTCCCAATAGTTCATTTTTGCCCTTGCCTCCCTTGCCTTTGGCGATGTTTCTAGGAAGAAGTTGCTTCGGCTGAGGTCAAAGAGGTTGCTGCCTGTGTTCTCCTTTAGGATTTTGATGGACTCCTGTCTCACACTGAGGTCTTTCAACCGTTTGGAGTCTATTTTTGTGTGTGGTGTAAGG